>NC_047115.1:98129579-98429579 GCF_902500255.1 Thalassophryne amazonica
ACGGCGCGCGTTGCTTTATCAAAATTTTTTCTGGACCTGTGAGGAATATCCGAGTGGACACTATTCGAGAAATTAAGCTGGTTTTCTGTGAAAAGTTTAACGGCTGATGAGAGATTATGGGGTGTTTCTGTCGGTGTAAGGACTTCCCACGGAGCGGGACGTCCTGCAGCGCTTCCAGGCGCTGTCGTCGGCCTGTTTCGAGCTGAAAACATCCTAATTTAAGGCTTAATTCACCCAGGACATCGTGAGAGAACAGAGAAGATTCAGAAGAGGCCGGCATGAGGAATTTATGCGGACATTCCACTGTTTAAGGACATTTTTTTAATGAAAGACGTACGCGCAAATTCGCCGAGTCGTTTCCGTGACGACTCGGCAAATCTGTGTGCGCCGCGACAGGAAAAACACCTCCATGTTGAAAACCATTTGTAGAATTCAGGCGGCTTTTAATGGCTTTCAACAAGTGAGTAACTGAGAAATTGTTTAACAGCTTGGGCATGTTCCAACTTGCCCGTTAAGATTTCCAACGGAGGTGTTTTTCCTGCCGCGACCCCCCGCGGTCGGGTCCAGCCCGACATGCGACTCTGCCCGCACGTTCTTTCATTACAAAATGACCGTTAACAATGGAATGTCCGAATAAACTCCTCATGCCGACTTCTTCTGAAAGTTCTCTGTTCTCTGATGACTTACTGCGTCAACAGAGCCTGAAATGTGGAAGTTTTCAACTTGAAACGGCGAGACGCTGCCGCCTCGAAGCGCAGATCGCCATCAGGCGCCGTGGACCGTCCTTAAAGCAACACTACCAGACCAAAATCATCAGCCGTTAAAATTTTTACCGAAAACCAGCTGAATTTATTGAATGGTGTCCACTCAGTTGTGCCTTACAGTTTTGAAAAATTTTTTATCAAACAAAGCAGCAGTCTCTGAGCCATTACTAAACAATGAAAAAAAATCAACGAGCGGGTGGACGACTCCTCACTCAAAGACTGCCCACAGGCGAATGACGTAACCGACAGGCGTGAAAAAACTCTTGCATGCCCACGAGGGTTCAAGCATGTCTGATGTAATCACACGTGATTCAAATCCATATGGTTTTTGAAAAAAAATAATAAGGTCGGATACTTTTCTAATAGACCTTGTATACATATATATACATATATATATATATATATATATATATATATATATATATATATATATATATACATACACACACAGACACACACACACACACACACACACACACACACATTAAACAAATGCACACTTTGGTTTCACTGAGGACCATGGGCAAAAATTCTTTGTTTTCTTAAATCTTCCAAGTTCTTTAATAAATGGAAAGTTTAATTTGTCTGCCCCTTTTTGCTGATCAAAAATAAAATAAAATAAAATAAATAAACAAGTGAGTTCCAGTCTGAAGCATGACTTTCCTCCTCCATCACAACCCCGAGTAGTTAAGAGCTTTAACCTACTCAGAAAAGATGTGTCAAATGAATGAGACGGCAGCAGCCTGAAGAGAGCGCACATGAAAACCATTCAGTGGACAAAGTCTGAAAACTTCATTGCATGGTTTGATCTAAAAGCTGAAACAATGACAGGCCGAGTCTGTGAGGAGCAAAGACGGACAGACGATCTATATTTTGTCAACACGCATGGGATGCAATGTTTCTGTGTAGGCTCTCAGTTGTCCAGGTGGTTTCCATAGTAGAGAAGCTTGAATCTTCGACTGGACTGGGTTGCTTGACGTGAGGACGTTTCGCTTTAAATCACAGAAACTTCCTCAGCTAAAATTATTGCTCTTTCAGTCTTTTGTTCATGGTAATGAGTCATTCACGTTATCAGGAGAGTCGTCAAGGGAGCCATCAGGGGAGGCTTCCATCCCATCATTAGGAGAGTGCTAACTAGAGCACAATAGGTGCTAATTAGAGCTACTGTTTAGTCACTAGCCTATAGCAGTCGGCCTCTCGGTAGGAGAGGTCTGGCTAGGTTAAAAACTCCAGCTTTTGTTGGCTTCTGGTTTATTCTTCTCTACAAGAGTCAAGACAGAAGTCAGACTACCAGAGCAAGAATTTTAGCTGAGGAAGCTTCTGTGATTTGAAGCGAAATGTCCTCACGTCAAGCAACCCAGTCCAGTCGAAGATTCAAGGTTCTCTACACGCACGGGAGAAAATTATTAAAATAACGTCTAAAAATAATGTTCCTCAAAGAAAGATGGGAAGAGATTGACATATTTCTCCCTCCAGTAAGTCCCTTCACTATGGCGTCAGATTGGTTACAAAACCACTCTTGTGTAAAAAATGCATTTGGGCGTATTATATTATTTCACATGCATAGATAGTAGGGTTGAGCAGGATACTCAGAGGAGTATCCGGTATGGATAAAGCATTTTTGATGAGCACGAGCATAACACGAATAAAACTCGTCAAAATCTGTGCTCGTGCTGAAGGAAAATCCTGATTGGCTAACTGACTGTCTTCACGCTCTGTGATTAGCCAGTCACACACAGCGCCTGCCCCTCCCTACACAGACAAGTCTCTGCACCCAGACCTCACTCTCGCGCACACACACACAGACAGAAATTGATCTCTCTATCTGTGCTTGGCTTGATTCTACCTCATGTTGCTCTCTTAGTACTCCATAGGTTTTCTTCAGTTTGCCTCTGTTGTGGTTGTATGGTATTTAAAGTTACTTGGTGAACTTGTTTCGTAATGTATGCGGTGCATTTGACAGAGCTGGAAACGGCTCGTGTTGTGTCGGTCACTGCCTCCACTCTGGTTGAGTTTTTTTTTTTTAACTGTTTGCTTGCTCTTAGTTTGGCCGGTGATATAAAGTCAGTTGGAAAACCTTGCTCCTACTGAATGCGGTGCTTTTGAGAAGAATACAGTGAACCAGGCTGACATATTATTTCCCTGTTTGCCATCACTGGATGTTTGCATGAATCACAAGTTCACACAGATCATTAAAAAATAAACAGTCTTAGAACAACCTCTCTCTATCCCTCTCACTCAGTCTCACACACACACACACACACACACACACACACACACACACACACACACACACACACACACACACCTCTTAATCAACACTGTTTAACTTTGTGTGGGAAAAAAATGCCAAGAACGTTAGGTAGTAAAAATAAATAAATAAATGAAAAAAAAAATCACAGCGTAAAAAAGAAAGTTGTGTTGAGTATGACAACTCTTGTTCATGCATACTTAGTAGTTCAGAATTTCCTACACTGAATGTCAATTCTAAGGTTGTTCTGTTATTCATTCATACCCTTAAGAATATTCATGTTCTGAGTTTATAAAAACTTGTTCTGTAAAATATTTCCTTTACTTTTGTGATCACAAACATTGAATCTCAATTCTGAGGCTGTTCCATAAATATTCAATCATACACTTAAGAATATTCATGTTCTGAGTTCATAAAAAACTTGTTCTGTAAATAGTTCTTACTTTTGTGATCAAAATAATTGATTTGAATCTCAAATTTGAGGCTGTTCTGTAAATAGTTTTCAAATAAACAATAAATATAGCAACTTCTGATCAATAATATCAATTTCAGACTTAAAATAATGTACCGATTTAAGCCCCACCCCTTTGAACTTTATAATTCTCTATAACTGATTGAAAACAATAATGTTTTAAAACTAGTTTGCCCTATGTTTTCTTTTATTATTTGTAAATAATATTCAATAATCCCCTTATGTTCTTGTATTTTGTATTTTTATGTCTGCACCTATTTCAGGATTTTGTTGTCATGGTTGGCACGTGATTTAAGAGGTTTTACTTTGTCATCTGATGGTTAATAATCACATTCTTCCCTTTGATCTTTTTGGGTTTAGAGAGTCAGACTCAGATGTGCCGAGCTCCATTAATCTCAGGTGATTTTTAGGATTTCCTGTAATTTATTATTAAATGATACAGAATTTATGTAGAAATGACTGTTGTACAGAAGCTTCAGAGATCTGTGGCTGAGACAGATGATGACTGGAGTGCAGTTTGAAGCAGAAACGAGGCGATAATCGGTTAACGCCGTTGTCTCCAACTGAGTTCCATGTCAGTGAGGAGGGCTGTCAATCAAACCTCACTCTTCAGAAATGACCAGTCACAGCAGAGCGAGTACCAATCCCTGGTTCCCTCCCCCATAGTGCCAAAACCCTCCCCTAGTTTCAAGCGAGTGAGCAGGAATCAACTGTGAGAGGGTGGGGACGCACTGGTCCTCACTCGCAGCACCTTTTCTCTCGCTCGAGGAGCGGTTTCCTCTGAGTGCGCGCGTGCAGTTAATATCTATGTGGGTGAAACAATAAAATACGCCCAAACGCATTTTTTACATAAGAGTGGTTTTGGCACATTTCTGACGCCATACTTGAGCTTCTCCCTGGTTTCACACGGGGTCTCCACAGCAGATCCCAGGTGGATCTGTATGTGGATTTGGCACAAGTTTTATGCTGCATGCACTTCCTGATTTAACTCCACATAACAGGCCACCAGTCTGTCGCAGGGCCACAGAGAGACAGACTGGCACATTCAGACTCTCACCTATGGCCAGTTCAGAGTCAGAGCCAGTTCATCTAACGGCACGTCTGTGGGAGCGGGAGGAGCCGGAGCACGCAAACAGAGCTCACGCCAACACGGGGAGAACATGCAAACCCCACACAGAAAGGCCCATGGGAGAAGGGAACCCACAACCTTCATGCTGACAGGCAACAGTGCTAACCACTAATCCCCTGTGCCGCCAACTGCTCGAGACATCTGTGACCTCATTAATCAACAATTAAACTGACTGATTTTTTTTTAATAATTGATTTTATTGATTAGTTGTTGCAGCCCTGAGCTGAAGTGAGCAGTGTTTGAGGTGAAGACGTGGTCCACATCTCACCGATCTGCAGAGGGTCTTTGACGGCTCGGATCCTGTACAGCTGTTCTCCACGCTGGAACTCATCTGGGCTGCCGTTGGCCAAGCAGGAGTACAACCTGCAGCAAGAAGACAACCGAGAAAACAGAAAGACATCACTGATACAGCATAAACCTCTCACTGTGACGCCACTCAGACTCAGACACCCCGCAGCAACACGTGCCAGCCACGTCCCCTCCACGCTCACCGCTAATCAGACCAACCGCGCTCATTTTTGTGTTCAGGCTCATTTCCATGGAAATCTCAATGACAGAACAGACCTGTCTGAAAGCCAAACTCGGTGTTTCTCACGAATGCTCGGTCCATACTGACAACACGTCGGTCTGATATTTTCCCGTACAGACCGAGCAAGCGAGGTTAATTATTTGTTTATTATATGGCTATCATGTATAAACACACAAACTTACAGTATCACCTAAATATGAAAGCTGCTGACAGCTCGTACGTCGACCTGTTCGCTTCACCTCCGTGAAGAACTTGCTAACAGATGGTCCACTCGTTAGCTGGTAAGCTTTCAATCTCTGTTTTTTTCTGATGCTGTTTAGATATTTATGGAGTACGTTCATGTCCAACTTGGTTTTTCTAATTGTGTTTTTTGCTTCCTCGTTTGTAATGAAAATACGCGCTGTGAACCACTTGTCATGGTAACCAGTGTGACCATGGGAAAATATCCAACCGGTAATCAGCCAATCAGACAGCACATACCGTCGCAGGGACAGCTGTTATCCCAGCACCCTCAGACTGTCCAGCCTGAAGATTCAGGGACAGCTTGCACATGCACTGTGATGAGACTGTCAACCTAAGGCTGAGGTTTTAAGTAATTTATATTTTCAGACTGTGAAAGGGGCTTTTTCACTGTTTAATTTAACCTTTATTTAACCAGGTTAGTCCCATTGAGATAAAGATCTCTTTTGCAAGGGAGACCTGGACAATTATAAAGTTTCCAGTTCACCTAACCTGCTTGCCTTTAAATGTGGGAGGAAGTCAGAACACCCGGAGGAAACCCATGCAAACACGGGGAGAACACGCAAACTCCACACAGAAAGGCCACAGGTGGGAATCGATCTCATGACTTTCTTGCTGTGAGCCAACAGTGCTAACCACTAAGCCACCGTGCTGCCATGAAGAGGGTCAAGACCCCCCTCCGAAACAGACTGAAAGAAGAAACCCTGGACAACCTCCTTATGATTTCCACTGAAGGAGATGAGGCAGAAACATTCAGCTTTGGCTCAGCTTGCTACAACTGGGCCAAGATGAATAAAAGAAGAATAGACGTTACTGCCTGATCATTCTTAAATCAAATTTATGATAGAAATGTAGAAATACCAGAGGTGGGACAAAGTCACTGCCAAGTCATTCTCAAGTCATCATTCTGCAAGTCCCAAGTCAAGTCTCAAGTCACCTTGCAAACAATTGGTTTTAATTATGACTTGAGACTTGACTTGGGACTTGCTGATTCATGACTTGAGAGTGACTTGATGGTGACGTCGTCCCACCTCTGAGAAATACTATTGTGAGCTCATGATTTGGGGTTATTGTGAGTGCCCGACTGTCCAATATTTTGGAGACATGGTATTTTAAAGGTCAAAATATTATGGTTTAATTAAGAATGGATAATCTGTACTGAAGCAGAAAGCACGACCAGATTGTCAGGTCAAGTATTATCAGCATTTTTTTATGTCATGTCGTCCTTGGAAAGAGACTTTAGGCAGATCTGGGTGGAAAACGAGCATTATTATTTGTTGTTAAGGCGTTGCGACTCTTCAGCTGGTTTTAGTGAGGACACTCACACAGCAGAGTTTTAAAGAAAAAAAAAAGTGTAATAATGTCTTTGTAAAGCTCAGTGCAGGTGTGCTGTCGTCGACTGCTGTTTCTTCAACTCAGAGCTGCTGCACAAATCAGCAGATGAACAGCTCATAGCATCAAACACTAAGAGTGGGCGAAGTGGACAGTCCAGCCGAACCCCTGACCTCTCCCTGCCTACGGGCCAGTTTTAATACTTTATGATTGACCCACACTATCTCTGCGATCAACTTACTGGGTGCCCCTGGTCCAGTGCTTAAATGTTGGGCTTTAGAGCAGAGGATCCTCGGTTCAAACCCCAGCCAGGCCAGAAAATCACTAAGGTCCTTAATCCCCTAGTTGCTTCCGATGTGTAGTGAGAGCCTTGCATGGCAGCACCGTGACATCAGTGTGTGAGTGTGTCTGTGTCAATGGGTGAATGTGAGTGATCATTGTAAAGCAGTTTGACCTTCTGATGCAGATGGAAAAGGCCATCTGTAAATGCAGTCCATTTACTATTTCACTAAACATACAAGGGTCGGTTGAAATATTCTGTCGCCTACATGATAATTTCAGTAAGACGCAAGAACCTCACATGAACCCTCCACCGTGAGGAACTCAGTAACAGCACGATGTTTCAAACATGCATCTGTACATTGCCATTTTTCACAGACTGTGCACATTACATCAAGGACAATCTGGCAACATGCCTGAAACCAGAGGCGAAAAACCATTTGGTGTAGAGATAGTCAAACGCTGTAAAAGATTAGTCTCGTACCAGTTTCACTTTGATATCTTATTTGTTATTGAAATAATGGCGTTGAAAGCAGAATGTTTCAGCCGACCCTTATCGAACAGAAACATGCAGCACCGTGCAAAGGTTTTAGGCACTTATAAAACCATTCAAAAGTAAAGTCTGACTAAAGAAAATAGAGACCCTTGAAGACACTGGAGCTCAATTATTTTCCTTCATTCACATCTTCACATGGTGTGCTGTCAATCAATCATTTTTCACTGAAATCCATCAAGCAGATTTTGAAGGTTCTTGAGGTGTACACCTTTTTAGAGATGCGGTGATGAACCCAAGGTGGTTCCATGGTGTCACGAATGCGTCAAGGCAGCAGTGTGCGCTCCCAGACCTGGTCTGACTCTCAAAACATCTTTAGTCTGGTCTACATACATATCCACCTCATTAATTCTTTATAGAAGTCTGCTGGACTCTGGCCACAGGTGCGAGTGTCATTATGTCTCTTTCTTTTGAATGATCATCATTTGTGTGTGCACGTGCATGTACCTCCGCCTGTAATAACGTGTATTGTCTGCCACCACGTCGCACCATCGGTTTCACAAGCTGAAGTTGTTTAAAATCTTAACATCTTACATGAATAAAGCTGAGAACTTCTGTTTTTCTCCTAAATGAAACCTGGGTCCAGCTCTGGATTCAGTTTTGAGAAGTGGACTTGATGATCAGAGTCTCACCTGATGTCCTCTTCATTCTCCGGAAAGCTCCAGAAGGCGATGCGGAGCTGCAGCTGTTCTGGCACCGGGGGGTAGACTTTCTCCACCACCTCAAAGGGGATGTGGAACGCTACCTGCTTCGCTGACAGCTCCACCAGTGGAATCACCTGACCATCTGAAACGGACCACACAGGACAGGAGGCTCAGTGGGGCGGCTGACAGCCAGCTGGAGAGTGGGGACCCACGAATCAGTGATCACAGAATACAATCACAGCTTCATGTGCTCCTCAACAACAACCTCACAGACACACGCACACACACACTACAGCCTCACCAAACTACAGGGACACAGGAAGGTTTACATGTGCCAGAGGTCTGACATGAGCTGCATCAGGCCTAAATGAGCTGTCAAGCAGCAGAATGTCTGAAAACACTCAATGTTGTGACTTTTCAGACATTAAACCTCAGACACGTGGAAATGTAAGACAAAGATAAAATAATTTGGCACAATATGACCCCTTTTGACCCCAGCAGGGTTTCAACTCGCCATCAGGACACGTCGCTGTATGTTTCAACATGGTGACTGAGGGCCCTGAAAGGTTGCTGTGTTAGTCAAATCCATTGTTGAGCTCTTTATGGGATTGAAATTAAGTACAGCAGTGAAGGAAAAAGAGAGCACGGTAAAGCAGCGCACGTTAACCCCGCCACAATCGCGGGCTGTAACACGGCAACCGTGATCAGCTGATTTGAGCCACGTCACCCAGAAGAAGAAAACAGACAAATCAGAGTTCAGAAAAACACCCCTGAAGACCGTCTCCAATATGCTTCATACTTTCCCCAAAATATTATTCTCAGTAAAAGCCATAGAACATTTCAGCCTCATATCTCAGTTTTTCAGATCCTGGGGCTTTAAAAATGGGGCTTGGTGCTGATTTTACCCTGAATACGAGAGACACAGAAAGAGTTGCTGAGTTCAATCAGTCATTGCTTTTGAACTCTGCAAACAGGACACATGAACGTGGGGCTGGACGGAATAAACAGCATATAGTCATGATCGGTGAACTTTGCTCTATGATGTGGATTTTGTCTGCACCAGCTGACCAGTAGAGCAGCTTCATCATAATCACCCTGTGCCAGAGAAGCACCTGGGAAAACATGAATGGCAGAAAACGGTGTGTAAAAAGTGATGCAAATTATTGGTGGAGTGTTTGCATCATGTGTCATTCTTAGTTATCATATTACAGGGTAACATATGTCACATGTCACAGAATCCAATGGACATCAACCTTGTCTGACCTTTACTTTGGAGACCAAACATTCAACACAGTCAAAACTGTTCCATTTATTAATCCTTTTAGCTCAGTCAATAATTTGCATCACTTTTAACCAAAATTGGAGCAACTTTAACTTTTGACCCCTGTACAAACTGAAACTGACCTTTGTCACCATTCTTGCTGTTGTTACCCCATAACTCCATAACATTCAGTCATCAATAGTCCAAACTATACTTTTTTGGAACCTTTATGATCAGACACATAATGCAGTTAAGTTTTCAATATGACTGGAGCATCTTTTCATTTTGACCGCTGTGTAATTCATCAACTGACCCCTACCTGGTTGTTGGAAATTCAAGTAGCCAGTCAGTTTTTTTCAAAAGAGCAATGTCTAATGGTGCTGAATTTGGTGCTTGTATCACCATTTGAAGGACTGTTTCAGTTATCTGCTGCACTATTACAAGGGCCTCTTGGGGTCATCTCACAAACTACCATGGTCACATGAACACACACATGGGTAAAATAGAGTCCTGCAACACACAGAGCAGTGTCAGCACACATTAGGATCCAAAATCTGACAGACTCTGAAAAAATTAAGTGTCGGGGTGAAGTGTGTCGTCTGCTGTCTGTATATCCTCTGTAAATCAGAGCCATCACCTTCAAATGAAAGCTCAGAAGCTTCATTACCAGACCAGCATTAGTTTCACTCTGTCAGCCATTGAGATGTTCCTGCTTTTCATAAAATGTACATCACACGCCGGGAAATGCCAAGTAAGATGTTTTCCGGAAATGCATCGGACATTTGTTGTACTTCATCTGTTTTTTTGCTACTGGTAGTATGGCCAAAAGCAGGTGGCCACCTCCACTGACTCTGGCCTGCTTGAGGCTTCTTCCTGTAATTAAAAAATGCCTGAAGGAGTTTTCCATGACTGCTGTTGCCAGTGTCCTTGGTCAGTGGGTGGGTGGGGGTAGACTTTGCCCCTGTGAAACACCTTCGGGTGACTTGCCTTGTGATTTGGTTCCATCACATCTGCTGTGCAGTTCCCAGAGCAGAGATTCACCACTTCACAATCATTTATCACGACTGAAACGTCAAGAAAAAAAAATAATATACCATGGTGTGTACAGTAACATTTGCAGTTTCAGACATTGTTCTTTGGTACAAGATGCTCACCAACTACAAAAGAAGATTCACAACTACATATTTGCCAGTTTATAGCTTGCTTAAAAATAAATAAATAAATAAATAAATAAATAAATAAATAAATAAAGCTTTCATCAATTTTGGCTCTCTTAGTCCATGAGCCAGTAGCCAATTTTAACCTAATCAGTACCACCTAAGGGGACTAAATGACACTTACAATCCAGCCTCAGTATACATGGCCTACACAAAAATGTATGCTGGCCATCCCAGGATGACAACTGTAGCTGTAGAGTCAGTGAAGGATTCCACAGGGGTCAACATTTCAAAATGCTCCGGTCATATTGAAAAGTGTAGCACAGTACTTGTCTGATCATGAGGACTCCAAAAAGGTAGAGTTTGAACCTTCTATGACAGAATGCTATGGAGAAACAGAATAAAAACAGCAAAAATACTGACAAAGGTCAATTTTCATTTGTACAGGAGTCAAAAGTTAAAGTGGCTCCAATTATGAAAAAGGTGGTGACAATTTTTGGTTGAGCTAACATGATGAATAAATGGAGTAGTTCTGACCATACAGAATGTTTGGTCTCCAAAGTAAAGGTCAAACAAGCTCAACATCCATTAGCACCCCTTCACACATAGCACGATGTGTGACGGAATCAGGGCGAATCAAAGCGAAAACATCGAGCCGACGTTGGGAGGGACACATGGTCGGGCAGGCAGGAGAGACACATGGTCGCAGCGGGAACACAGTGCGCGCAGCTGGAGCACGTGGAACCACATCGCACAGCTTCTGTGGGAAAAAAATAAAAACAAAAAACAGCTGGAGTGCGTGGAATCAAATCACGCAGCTGCTGTGGAAAAAATAAAAATAAAAACCAGCTGGAGCATGTGGAGCCACATCACGCAGCTGCTGTGTGGGGAAAAAAAACAAAAAAACATGCCACTCGCGGGATTCGAACCTGTAATTTACAAAAGCCTTGATTAACAGACAGAAACTTTACCACTGTGCTACCATTGCTGTTGTATAACAGGAGCATAAAATGCCTAAATTCAACAAGGAGATAAACGCATTTAAAAAAGAGGGAAAAAACCAGCATTTTACTGAATCCCTCTTATCAAGCAGCTAATACAAGTATGAACCATCTATTCCTCTGTAGATGACCCATGGTCACAGATGTAGTCATGACATGACATGAATGAAGCAGTGCACTCGTCATGTCCACATCTGCTGGCCCAGCATGTCCAGCCAACCCCACGTGCATGTCCGGCCCAATACGCGTGTCCTGTGTATGGCGCGCTGCAAGACAGACACTGCATCATGTGGAACAGAGCTCACATGGGTGACATGACATTCAGATCGCCTGCTGCGTGTTATGATCTGATGGTCCGTTTCTCCTGGGACAGCCTGTCAATGTGCACGCTGACTCGCTGCAGCCCGTCGCAACAGTGATGTAAGTTTTTATGCATGTCCACTAGACCTGTGCAAAATGTCAAATGTTACAAAATCTTTTGGGCCACATGTTCTTGTTCCACTAATAAAATAAAAGATCTGTGCCAAATTTTATTGTAATGGGACATTATTTAGGGTCCCCCACAAAGCAACAATTTTCCCCAAACAAGCAATGTAGTAATCCAGTAATTCCAGTAATGTTCTCCTCTGGGTGACCAACCAACCACCACATTTTGCTATTAGAAACCATCACATGTACCTGAGAAAGAAAAATAATGGCATTAGAGTCTTCTCCCGTTAGGGTGACATTGTCAGAGGAGGGAGAAGAACATGTGTCACTCTGGGGAACCTCTAAATCTTATCTGATTGAGTTCAAATTTAGTATGCACCTATAAAACCCCAAGTGCAACAAAAACAACATGTGGCCGTGAAGTCTCTCACAACTTTAATTTTTTTCACTATATAACATGAACAGCCCTAATGACCATGTGAGGACAGCAAACAGACACACGTGTGTCACAGTGGACAGTTGTAAGGTCAGGTCCATCAAAACACGGTACGTGTTTCCCAGCCGTGACGTCCAGAACCAGAAATCTCAACAGCTGCTGCTGTCGGTGGCCACGACCCCTGTCAGCTCAGTGCGCACGCGCACATGCACGCACGCACACACACACACACACCCCAACGTGTCAGTCTGTGCCTGTGCTATGTGATCATTATTTTTTAGTTATTTGTTATGTCTTCAGCAGCTGGGAAGCTGTGTGTGCTCAGACGTGGCTGACCAGTCCCCATCTGTGCATTCAGATCAGCAGTTCATGCAAGTGCACTGTGTCATTTAGTCCCCTTACGTGGTACCAAAAACCTGCTTGGCCTACAGACTGCTGCAGTTCCACACTGAAGCACGTACAATTTTCAAATTACTTCTCATGTTGTTGCATGATTTGTCTAACTCAGTGCTTTTCAAATTAAATTTCCTGATTCATGAGGCATTACAATGAACAAAATTATTCATTTTAAATGCATTTCGCTGTTTTCTCTGTTCCCCACCAAAAAAAAGATAGAGCATCTTTATCACTGTGTAGAAAATGGTACCTTGAGCCAGGTCAGATCTGGGAGCATGCGCTGGTGCTGAACAATGCCACTCTGACACCACCACGGAAACACGACAGGTCCTGGATGGCAACCACCCAGGCAGACAACCATGAAGAATTAAAGGTGTGGTTACTGTGAATGACAGCTACTGTGTGCTAGCGAGCAGAGCCCAGCATGCTGAGCCCAGCGAGCTGAGCCCACTGAACAGAGCCCAGCAAGCAGAGCCCAGCTGTTTCTGATCATTGGCTTGCTTGGCACTTTAATGCACTAATGGAGCGTCTAAAATGTCTGTGCTCCAGTATTTCCATTCAGAGAAATTTCACTATTATGTAATTCTGGGCAGCACGGTGGATTAGTGGTTAGCACCGTTGCCTCACAGCAAGAAGGTCATGGGATCAATTCCCACCTGTGGGCTTTCTGTATGGAGTTTGAACGTTCTCCCCGTGTTTGTGTGGGCTTCCTCCCACATCCAAAGACATGCAGGTTAGATGGGCTGAAAACTTTATAACTGTCCAGGTCTCCCTTGCAAAAGAGGTCTCATTCTTAATGAAACTAACCTGGTTAAATTCAACTGCACAAATTAGTGGGAGTCGAGAGGTTGACACCCTTATTTCTGTGGTTACTACACACCATGTGGCCTGGTTGGGCTTCACACTTCCTGCACAGGTGATGCCAGTCTTGCCCACTCGCCACTTCTGTGCCCATGTATGCACTGGCTGGGATTTTAGTGGAACCAGACACTATTAAAATGGTGACATTTGGAGCCATCACATATGATCTTTAAACCGGTTCTTTGGAAAACCTGTAGGTGAGGTTATGGAGGGTTTGTCTAGGATACATACAGGCTGTGGTCCACAACTGTTAGTGAGACACTGGTGACAAAGCAGCTGCTGTACCAGGCATATTTAGAGACTGACAGCAGCTGCTGCTTTTTCTAAAGCACACCAAAACTACCTGGTTTAGGAGTTGGTTTTTTGTTGTTTTTTGTCACATTGCATACACGAAGCCATGTTACACACAACTCAAATACGTAACATGGTTTCATTACTGGCTCCATTGGAGAAAAGATTGACTGTACCAATGACAGTCACAAGATGGATTATGTCAAAAAAACTCAAGAGGTAAAACTACAATAAGAGGTCAAACTAAATAAATACATTGTTCAAACTCTTCAAACAGTGATACCATTCCCCTTAGGACCTCTGGAAGGGTCTAGATCAGGGGTGGGCAACTTGTTCCAGAAAGGGCCAAGTGGGTGCAGGTTTTCTTTGCAGCCACTGACTCCACCGGGTGATTTCACTGATTAACTGATTCCGTCTGCTCAAAGTGATATTAATCAGTGAAATCACCTGAACCTGCACCCTCTTGGCCCTTTCTGGAACAAGTTGCCCACCCCTGGTCTAGATGTAGAGTGCAGAGCAGGTGGCTGAGTGAAAAAGGAGCTGGCCTGCCAATATGTAGACCTGGGTTCATGCTACTTGTGTCCTTCAACAAAACACTTAATCTACATTGTCCACAAAGCTATAAATGGGTTCTGGTACCAGCCTTGGCTAGGGGATGTAACCTGTGTAGGACTAGCATCCAGTCTAGGAGGATCCATAGGCGTGCATCCTATGAAATCCAAAGATACAGACTGGCACCAACCGGCCACAGGACCCATATAGGACTTCTCCTCAAGAAGGGTCAGCTGTCTTCTGAAAAATGTTCCTTTGAAATTTAAACATCTCGACGTGACTGAAACTGCAAACATTATTTTGACTGGTGTCAGTCTGCACTGAAAGGAGTTCTGGGAAGTGTGAAATTACATTGGACAGTGTAGGGCACCAGCTCTTGGGGGGGGGGTGCGCTACAATCTGCTGACCCTTACATTTGAGGCTGTTTTGGACTCCGCCCTCGACATCCCAAAGTAGTTTCTACATTATTCCATCAGCAAATTTAACACAAATAAAAATTTTTTAATGTTTATGAAAACAAAGTTTTTTGTTTTTTTTTATGGACAGGAAAACCACTAAAATCTAGACATGAACAACATACGCTAGAAGAGAATAGAATAGAACAGAGCCTTTATTGTCATTGTACATATATACAACAAAACAGACAAAATAGGTTATATGTATAAAAAAAAAAAAAATTAAAAAAAAAAAGGACAAAATCTGCTGTTTTCTAAGTTCACTTCGAAGTTGTACCTTAAAATCCTAAAGCCTGATTTATGCTTCTGTAACTCTGTGGCCATGCAATGATACTGATGTGTGCGTCTTTATGCAATTTTCTGCAGGAACAGTAGCTTTTTCTGGATCAATTTGTCCCTCAGATTAATTACATAGTTTCCATATGAGTGCCGTCGTGTTATGATGACTCATTTTTAAGTGATAAGTGTTCATTTTGATGCAGTTATGGAAAAAACAGCAGCCGCTTTCCACTGTGCATTAACTTACTGCACGTGCACGCTCATGAACGCAGCCTGTACACAGTTTACTAGATGCTCAACGTTGTGTATGTTGTGTTTTCATCAATATAACTGAAAAATCTA
This sequence comes from Thalassophryne amazonica, assembly GCF_902500255.1. Lineage (NCBI taxonomy): Eukaryota > Metazoa > Chordata > Actinopteri > Batrachoidiformes > Batrachoididae > Thalassophryne > Thalassophryne amazonica. The sequence continues at coordinate 98,145,233 of NC_047115.1, forward strand.
AGAAATATCATCTGTGTGATCCCAGACAGACAACAGGCTGTCTGACAGACAACCTGAAAAACAGCTGAGGTTGGTGTGTACGGTGCGCGACCCCACGCGCTGCATCGTTACAGAACAGACACATCAAGACAGGCTCTCAAAGTAAAATTAAAATAAAGTCTACCAGCTCCACTAAGAACAAAACACACACACAAAAAACTTAACATGGCTCACCCACTTGTGATTTCCAAAGTCTACACCACCAAAGACGACCGCACGTGATCATCTGTGTTGCTGAGCTCCTCAAAAAGTTCTCTCATGATTGTGGCAAGTTAGATAGAAAGTCTGTTATCTCTTGAAAATAACGTATTCTGACCTTTTTCCAATGTAAAAAAAAAATCCATCTGCGTGTCCAGTCTAAAAAAACAGCATCATGGAGACATTCTGCATGCACGGTCAGCGACACAAACAGCAGCGTCACCACACGTTACGATCCAAAATCCGAAAGACTGAAAAAATCAAGAGTTTCAGGGTAAAGTGTGTCATCTCTTCTCTGTCCTCTGTAAATCTGAACCTTCACATTTGAATGAAAGCTCAGAAGCTTCATTGTGAGATGAAGCAAGCAGTGTTCGTTTCACTGTCAGCTAATCAGGATGTTTCTGCTTTTCCTAAAATGTACATCGCGGGCAGAGAAATACAGAAATGTACCTGCTGACTCGGGGAGGAAAGCTGGACCTTTTGTTTTTCTGGCTGTCCATTCGTTGCTCCCGTTTTGTGTTTGGGGTCGCCACAGTGGATACAACCAGATCTGTATTGATATTTTGGCACAGGTTTTATGCCGGATGCCCTTTCTGACGTAACTCCAGTGTTACCTGGAGAAACACGCACAGCTGCCGGTGTTCCAAAGAGGTCTCCCTTCCAAGTACTAACCAGGTCCCGCACTGCTTAGCTTCTGAGATCTGACGGGATCAGGCTGACACAGAGCAGATCGGCTGCTGGACCTTTTGTTTTTCTATTTTTATTTTCTTTTTTGACAATATAGAGAAGTGTCAAAATCTGAATCACAAGAACAAGGTGAGATTTTCCCACTCTGAAGTGAATGCCCCCAGCCTGGTGACATTGTGACTTGGGAATTCAAACTATTCAAATTGAAAATTATGCAGGGGAAATGTGTAAAAAAATTTTTTAAAAAAGGTCTGGAATCTCCCACATTTAAATAGTCTTTCTGGACCTGCTTTTTTCTTTCAAATACTGTAAGTTGTATACATTTGTAACATGTATACAGTGTGTCAGTGAAACAAACACATTTTAGATTCATTTTACTAATCAACAAGGTTGGGTAGGATTACTTTGAAAGAATACATGTGGATTGCATGTATGTATGTACATACATTTGGATTACTTTTGGATTACATTTCAAAGTAATCAATAATTCAGCACAGAATCAGACCAGAAACAGTACTAAAAGATTTTCATTTTTGTCTTTGAACTTCGGGACAGAAGCTGAATAGGACCCCCGAGTAGAGGCGCTGCGCGTCGCTTCGGGTGACAGTTGCCAGCAGCACGGCTATACTAAAAATTTCGGGGTACAACCCTGAATATTTGTGGACATTTCTGCCAAACGTATTTGATCCTTGATTGAAATGAAATCCATGTGCGCTCTGCAAAAACTATTAAAATATGACGGGAGAGGAAGGAGTGAAAATGTAAAAGTGACAAATCACAGCCTTTTGCAGTCTCCGATTTAGCAGGTGCACGCCAGGCTGTAGGGAGGTGAGGGTTCGCAGCCCTGCAGAGGGCTCTGATCTAAAGCAGTTTGGTTCATCACACCCAGGGCTATGTGGGAAACATAACACCATATTAGTGTGCAGGCAGCAAGCAGCATTTTGTTAATAATCACCAGCCTTAGATTATGGTCTGCCTCGATTAGGTGCCGGATATGAGCAGTTTGAAAAAAATAACAGCCGGTCTTTTAATCAAAGAAATACGATACCCACTTTCCTCGAATCAGCGAGTGTCAGTGCTGAACCTCATGTCGTACCTCTGTTACTGTGCACGTCCAGACTGCTGTGTCCGGTTACATGTGAGGGGTTTTTAATGGAAATGCATTGCAGACAGGACATTTTGTCTGATGTGAGCGAAAATCCGTTCTACAAAATCTGTTATATACAGTGTTTATTACATGGAAAACCATACAAAGGCACTGGGACTTTTGCTTTTGTCCCATGAGTGCAGGTATGCCATTTATATGATGACTGTTTAGGTGAGTTTTACTGTATCTGTGCACAAGTTAATAATAATTTTCTCTGTGCAAACAGCCAAGACATTCATTCCTCAGCACGACCACATCTCTGAGCAACCAAAATCTAGTCTGTGCTCAAGAAATATATGTTTGTTTGTTATAGAATGTCTCTTAATTTAGCGCACAGTGTGCGGACTCAACTCAGCACAGCACAAAAATGAATCAAATCGTGCAAATAAATGGTATCTTGGACATAAAGTAGCATCTGCATCTATGCAAGTTCTGGCCTCTTTATATTTTTCACTCTCAATGTCTGTAGTTCAGATGGAGTCAAACCAGTGTGCACTGTGTGCTCCCTGCGTTGCCTTCTAGAGTCCCTTTACTCAGAGTAGCGACAACTGGGAACATGGCGCCACTTTGGGTCCAACTGTGCTGAACTCCTGAATGAACCTTTTTTTGTGTAATGCTTTTTTCTTTTCTTTTTCTTTTATCATTTAACCACATACAGCAACACATCCAGGTACAGGTGCTATCAAAATAAATATAAAAATAATTAAGCTATCAAATTTACATAAATTTACAATTTATGATGATTTATTTAATTTAAAGCCAGATTTATATGCTTCTGCAGCTCTTTAACTCATGTGTCATGCAATAATGTGCATGACAGTTTTAAAGTTCTCCGTCTCTGAATTCTGCTTTATTATGGATTAATTTGAACCTAAACAAGCTGTTCTTTCTGCAATCATCACCTCCAAATCAAAGGTAAGCTGTACAATTTCATCTTTTTCTTCTCCATGTTGTAAATTTGCAGAATTTTCTGCCAAATATATGTGATCCCAAAATGTAATCAGCATGCGCACTGCAAAAACTATTAAAATATGAGAGGAACGAGTGAAAGCAGAAAAGCGCCAAATCACAGCCTTTGGTGTCTGATTTAACAGGTGCACCTCAGGCTGCAGGTCTGAGTCTGAGCACGGTGTGAAAAAAATAAAGGGCCTGGCTTTTAAGACTGGACTCCTACAATGTTCTATTTTCTGGTTTACCACAGTCCAGCATTAGGGCTCTCCAACTGGTTCAAAATGCTGCAGCCAGACTTTTGACGCAAAGCAGAAAGTTTGACCACATTACACCCATTTTGGCGTCTCTTCACTGGCTTCGTGTCCCAGTGAGATCAGATTTTAAGGTTCTGTTACTAGTCTATAAAATTGTTCATGGACTGGCACCTCCCTACCTAGCTGACTTAATTAAACCTTACGTACCGGCCCGGGCTTTATGTTCTCAGGGTGCAGGACTACATTGTGTCCCTAAGGTGAATAAAAAGTCTGCGGGTCACAGAGCTTTCTCTTATTGTGCCCCTGTTCTGTGGAATGATCTCCCTGCATCAATAAAACAGTCAGATTCTGTGGAGACTTTCAAGTCCAGACTTAAGACGCACTTATTTTCCCTTTCGTATGACTAGCATACTGGTATAGTATGTTTCTATGCTTTTCACTCTTAAATTCATCTTATTAGTAAACGGAGCGTACCGCAACCTCAACTTTATCTAAATTCTGGGTCTTTTAGTGAAGCTTAGGGCTAGTGGCCGGCGATCACCTTAGTATTTCTTCTGTTTTTCTTGTTGCTTGATGCTGATAAATTATACTGTATTTGTTGTCTTTCTGATGCCTGATTCATTGGGACTTTTTGTGTCCAGTGACTGTGAATATCTTGTTTATACGATGACAGTTTAGGTGAGTTTTACTGTACATGGGACCAGTGGTGGGCACAGATAACCAAAAAATTAACTTCGATAACAGATAATCAGATAACTGAAACGTTATCTTTGATAAAGATAAAACAATAAAAAAAAAAAAAAATGGGTAAAATGTGCCTCTTCTGCTAAACACAGATTGGTAGAGTCATTCATTATGTGACGTGTGTCGTGTGCTGGTGTTTACAGATAAATGTGCTTTTGTATAATATTCCATATTTGTAAAAACAGGCATTTTACGGAGCCAGTGTCATCGCAAAATGTTTTGCATGTGGAGAGAATGTGCGCACGTTTTATTATATTGTGCGCACATTTTATTATATTGTGCACGTTTTAAGCATCATTTGAGTAAAACAAGGGCACGATCTACTTAAACATGATCACAATTTGTAAAACGTGCACTCAATATTGTCTTGACACATAAATGTTAGCTATTAGCCAACAAACCAGCAGACAGTGTGATACATTTCCCCATTAGAAATGGATCTGGTCAGAGTGTATCATCATGGTTTGGGCGCACAAGGACATACAGAGAACTCCAGCTGCCCAGCATGGTATCATCTTGAGTTTAAGCACATTAAAAAGGATGCTGAGGGCGAAGCATCTCCCCGTCATTAGGTCATATTATGTTCATTTTGAATGAAAGGAAAACATGCGCATGTTTAATTAATTCGAGGTCTCAATTGAAGGAAAACGTGCGCACGTTTTATTAATTTCAGAGCACGTTTTATTAATTTGTGGGCTCAATTAAAGGAAAACATGCACACAAATTATCATGGCCAGAAGAAATATCACTTTAAGTGACCTCTCCTGGGTTCCGTACTCCCATCGAGTTTTTGTAAATTAAGTTTGAAAAAAAAGCTTCTGTTTACATTTTGCTTCTGGAAACACGAGACCAACGTGTGGTTTTTGAACATACAATGTGTGTGAGAACATAAATCGCGCGCTCTGAACTTTTACACCGTGCGGTTCTGTGGTACAGTTTGAGCTGGAACCGAGTACAGTGATTGAAAATATATCAGCCCAGCTTCAGGGCCAATACTGCCATGAACACTACTGGCCAGTAGAGACCTTGAAAATTTGCCAAAACAAAATTCCAGATAATCCGTGTCTGCTACATTTAAGATGTGTGGAATTTAATAAACGCAGACACAATAACAACGTCTAGAAACCCAGAGAATATATTCACGAGAGTTTTAGGCACTACAGCTTAATGCTGTTGTCTGTGGAGCCTGATCAGTGTTTCAAATGCATTTCTCATGTCATGAACGTACTGAGATTACCCTATCCTACCCATAATGTACTGCACAGCATATATCCACACTAAAACCTTAAAAATTAGCGCATTACTTTAAAACTAAAACATACATCTGATATTTTCACTTTATAAAACTTCAGACATGACATTCATTTAAATAACTTGTCCGAAATTAGTTTTGTTAAAGGTTGAACCATAAGTTAAAAATGTATGCCTCTGGATGACTTGGGTGATATTGCCCTCGTAAGGGTTGGGGTTAAACGAAATGAGTTTTTTTGTGACCAGTTCTCCTTTGCCTGCAGAGGACAGAGCGGTTTCTTCTAGAAGCGGCTCTTGCCTGTTTTGTCAGCAATCATTGGTGATGGATGATGGACTCATCCACCTGCTCAACCCCAGCTCAGCCAGCCTGCACAATATCGGTACACAGGCCTGGTTCTGGTAATGACACCATCGTTGACATTTTGAGGCTCATCGTCAGTAGATCACATGTGATGACCCAGGTCATCTGGAGCAGGCAGAAAGAGTTACAGGAAGTCCCCTCTTTTTAAAAGATTGGATTATAAGCACAGAATGTTATGTCATTAAGGTCTGTGTCTCCGTCAGTCGTAGGAATCCTTAAAACACGTTGAAGTGGGAAACAAGTGTGACAGTAACACAGCAACTACGAACAGGACCAGTGGCTCCATCCCTTCTGACAAAATCCCCAATAATCAAGCTGGTGTGTCCTGTTGAGGATCAACTGTGTGCACTCCTTACCTCTGGAGTGTTCAGAGTGAATGAAACTGAAATGTGTGTGTGTCCCACCTTTAATCTTGACCGTGGGGGAGTTTGGACCAGCAGACTGCTTCCTCCATCCCCTCCAGTTCTGACACAGGCTCTCGGCCTCCGAGATGAAGGAGCACAGAGAATCCTCCTCGAACCGGTCCGAGTCCTCAAAGGAGAACCTCTCCCCATCCTCCCACTCCGCAAACATCAGCTCCATCCCTCAGACCTGTTCTCCTCAAAGTACGAGTCCAACCCTGATCAACCCTCAGTCTGGAGCCGAGTCCGACCGACCCTGATCAGTCCTCAAACTGGAGCAGAGTCCAACCCCGATCAGTACTCAGAGTGGAGCCGAGTCCGACCGACCCTGATCAGTCCTCAAACTGGAGCAGAGTCCAACCCCGATCAGTACTCAGAGTGGAGCCGAGTCCGACCGACCCTGATCAGTCCTCAAACTGAAGCAGAGTCCAACCCTGATCAGTCCTCGAGTCCCACCCTGATCAGTACTCAGAGTGGAGCCGAGTCCGACCGACCCTGATCAGTCCTCAAACTGGAGCAGAGTCCAACCCTGATCAGTCCTCGAGTCCGACCCTGATCAGTCCTCAAACTGGAGCAGAGTCCGACCCTGATCAGTCCTCGAGTCCGACCCTGATCAGTCCTTAGACTGGAGCCGAGTCTGACCCTGATCAGTCCTCGAGTCTGACCCTGACCAGTCCTCAGAATGGAGCAGAGTCCAACCCTGATCAGTCCTCAGTCTGGAGCCGAGTCCGACCCTGATCAGACCTCAGACCGGGGGAGGGGCGGCAGAGAGCTGGAGCCCCCCCACCGCAGCTACACAACAAACAACAAGTTAAGTCACTGCCATCACAGTGCTGTCAGACGACAAACGACTCGACCACGCTGAGAGTCTTTGGTGGGCCGTGAAGCTCTACATGCTGGCTGTGTCCGTGTCCACATCCAGCTGAAAAAGGCCGTTTAAGGGCTTTAAAACCGGACTCCTTCGCTCCGCTATAAGCTAGCAGCTAGCTAGCAGAGCTAACTTTGTTTGTTTACATCGACTGTTTCCGGAGTTTTCCTCCACAAACCTCACAACCTACTTTATCTCTCCTCCGCTCAGATGGACGAGTTTTTGTTGTTGTTGTTTTTGCGTTAGTCCAGACCGAAGACGGCCGATATTTTAACCTTAATCCCCTGATAGCGCCTCCTTTGTACCAACAGGATCCGGCTCCGAGCCGCTTCCGGTCCACGACCCCTTTTTGGTGAGTGGGTAAGATCCGGATCCAGATGGACCCTCAGTGAACTGCTGTCCGAAGTACACTCTCTGTGAGTCCGTCACACGATTCGGCAGAACCGAGTCCAGACTCCGCCGGGGGAAGATGGCTCTTCTGCTCCTCCTCCTCTTCCCACGGCTCCGCCTCCTCCTGATCAGCTGATCACTGCTTCCGCCTGCCGGCTCCTCCTCTTTTAATATTGACACTTCGCCGAATGTGAACTTTAAAAGCAGTTATGAAATATTTCGATAGCCAATAGTTTGTGACAGCAGGTTCCGTCACAGGCTGACTGGAATGGGGAAGTCTGAATCTGAGACTTTTCATGAGACAGCTGTGAGAAGACGATCCAGACCGAGGACTGAAGAAAGTATAACTTTTACTTTGAGTAATATATTAACTCGGTATTTTTACTCATCCCTTATGGTCACAGGTGTCACCTCTGTGCAGTCATTTATTTTCTATTCACTTATTCCATTTAAGGGTGTGGGGGAGGAGCCTATCCTAGCAATCAACAAGTAAGACGTGGGGCTAACCTGAACAGTCTATCACAGCCTCTGTATAGGTTTGTACAAATATGCATTGAAATTAACTCACGTAGTTTGCTTATTTATATTTACAAAGACAATGATAGAGATGTTACAGCCTTAATAAAAAATAAAAAAAAAATAAGAAATCAAATCAAATTTATTTATATAGCGCCAAATCACAACAAACAGTTGCCCCAAGGCGCTTTATATTGTAAGGCAAGGCCATACAATAATTACGGAAAAACCCCAACGTTCAAAACGACCCCCTGTGAGCAAGCACTTGGCTACAGTGGGAAGGAAAAACTCCCTTTTAACAGGAAGAAACCTCCAGCAGAACCAGGCTCAGGGAGGGGCAGTCTTCTGCTGGGACTGGTTGGGGCTGAGGGAGAGAACCAGGAAAAAGACATGCTGTGGAGGGGAGCAGAGATCAATCACTAATGATTAAATGCAGAGTGGTGCATACAGAGCAAAAAGAGAAAGAAACACTCAGTGCATCATGGGAACCCCCCAGCAGTCTAAGTCTATAGCAGCATAACTAAGGGATGGTTCAGGGTCACCTGATCCAGCCCTAACTATAAGCTTTAGCAAAAAGGAAAGTTTTAAGCCTAATCTTAAAAGTAGAGAGGGTGTCTGTCTCCCTGATCTGAATTGGGAGCTGGTTCCACAGGAGAGGAACCTGAAAGCTGAAGGCTCTGCCTCCCATTCTACTCTTACAAACCCTAGGAACTACAAGTAAGCCTGCAGTCTGAGAGCAAAGCGCTCTATTGGGGTGATATGGTACTATGAGGTCCCTAAGATGGGACCTGATTGTTCAAAACCTTATAAGTAAGAAGAAGAATTTTAAATTATATTCTAGAATTAACAGGAAGCCAATGAAGAGAGGCCAATATGGGTGAGATATGCTCTCTCCTTCTAGTCCCTGTCAGTACTCTAGCTGCAGCATTTTGAATTAACTGAAGGCTTTTTGGGGAACTTTTAGGACAACCTGATAATAATGAATTACAATAGTCCAGCCTAGAGGAAATAAATGCATGAATTAGTTTTTCAGCATCACTCTGAGACAAGACCTTTCTAATTTTAGAGATATTGCGCAAATGCAAAAAAGCAGTCCTACATATTTGTTTAATATGCACACTGAATGACATATCCTGATCAAAAATGACTCCAAGATTTCTCACAGTATTACTAGAGGTCAGGGTAATGCCATCCAGAGTAAGGATCTGGTTAGACACCATGTTTCTAAGATTTGTGGGGCCAAGTACAATAACTTCAGTTTTATCTGAGTTTAAAAGCAGGAAATTAGAGGTCATCCATGTGTTTATGTCTGTAAGACAATCCTGCAGTTTAGCTAATTGGTGTGTGTCCTCTGGCTTCATGGATAGATAAAGCTGGGTATCATCTGCGTAACAATGAAAATTTAAGCAATGCCGTCTAATAATACTGCCTAAGGGAAGCATGTATAAAGTGAATAAAATTGGTCCTAGCACAGAACCTTGTGGAACTCCATAATTAACCTTAGTCTGTGAAGAAGATTCCCTATTTACATGAACAAATTGTAATCTATTAGATAAATATTAATCAAACCACCGCAGCGCAGTGCCTTTAATACCTATGGTATGCTCTAATCTCTGTAATAAAATTTTATGGTCAACAGTATCAAAAGCAGCACTGAGGTCTAACAGAACAAGCACAGAGATGAGTCCACTGTCTGAGGCCATAAGAAGATCATTTGTAACCTTCACTAATGCTGTTTCTGTACTATGATGAAAGTACATGTGATGAAATCACATGTACATAAGTATTCGCACCCTTTCCTCAATACTTTGTTGATGCACCTTTGGCAGTAATTCCAGCCTCAAGTCTTCTTGTATATGATGCCACAAGCTTGGAGCACCTATCTTTGGGCAGTTTGGTCCATTCCTCTTTGCAGGACCTCTCCATCTCCATCAGGTTGGATGGGGAGCGTCGGTGCACAGCCATTTTCAGATCTCTCCAGAGATGTTCAGTCGGATTCAGGTCTGGGCTCTGGCTGGGCCACTCAAGGACATTCACAGAGTTGTCCTGAAGCGACTCCTTTGATATCTTGTCTGTGTGCTTAGGGTCATTGTCCTGCTGAAAGATGAACCGTCGCCCCAGTCTGAGGTCAAGAGCACTCTGGAACAGGTTTTCATCCAGGATGTCTCTGTACATTGCTGCATTCATCGTTCTCTCAATCCTGACTAGTCTCCCAGTTCCTGCTGCTGAAAAACATCCCCACAGTATGATGCTGCCACCACTATGCTTCACTGTAGGGATGGTGCCTGGTTTCCTCCAAACATGACACCAAAGAGTTCAATCTTTGTCTCATCAGACCAGAGAATTTTGTTTCTCCTGGTCTGACAGTCCTTCGGGTGCCTTTTGTCAAACTCCAGGTGGGCTGCCATGTGCCTTTTACTAAGGAGTGGCTTCCATCTGGCCACTCTACCATAGAGGCCTGATTGGTGGATTGTTGCAGAGATGGTTGTCCTTCTGGAAGGTTCTCCTCTCTCCACAGAGGAGTGCTGGAGCTCTGACAGAGTGACCATCGGGTTCTTGGTCACCTCCCTGACTAAGGTCCTTCTCCCCTGATCGCTCAGTTTAGATGGGCGTCCAGCTCTATGAAGAGTCCTGGTGGATCTGAACTTCTTCCATTTACAGATGATGGAGGCCACTGTGCTCATTGGGACCTTCAAAGCAGCAGAAATGTTTCTGTCCCCTTCCCCAGATTTGTGCCTCCAGAAAGTGAACCCCTTGCACTTAACGTAAATGTTATTGATATTCCAACAACAGTCAGTAATGACAGAACTGTAAATAAAGAGTTCACTGCAAAATTGTACTGGTCATCTCTCACCAATTATAACTTGGTGGCTTATTATAACAACACAGACAAACACCTGAGTGATGTACATCTGGCCAGGGAAGCTAGTTTGTGTAAGGATGCCAGTTATAATAGGGATGACCATAAGAAAGACCTCTGTGCCATATATGACAGAGTGGTGGTGGCTCTGTGTGAAACATGTCACACAGAACAAGAATCCTAACATTAAGCCTGGCTAGAATGAGCATGTAGCTACGTGCCGTACTGAGGCGCGTGAAACTTTGAAACTCTGGGTCATCGCTGGAAAACCTAGGCAAGGCACCCAAGCTTGAGCACAAAAAGCTTGCCAATGCCAGATTCATTTATGGTCAAGCTACAAGACATCTAGCATTCAGAGGCTGCAGGTTGTGTACAATGATGCTGTGTGCATCCTTTTAAAAATACCCAGAGGGGCAGTGCCAACCAGACATTTGTCATTGCAGGAGTCAGCACATTTCATGCACTCTTAAGGCATTACATGGTTAAATTTATTAATAGACTGGAGGAATCTGGGAATAGTATTATTTTGGCCCTTATAAATCCCTTCCGAGCTGCACTCGCTATACCTCTATACCTGAGGGAGCACTGGCTGAAATGTTTGCACATAATCTGATCTTTTATACTATATATTTTTGTATTGCACTTGCCTTGTGCCATTTATGGACCTGAGTCTGAAATAAAAGTTTCAATTCAATTCTTTTGAAGAAAAAAAAAAAAAAAAATAGCCATTTGAATTTTCAGTAGCCACCCAGGTAGGGGTCAATTGAGAATTACACAGAGGTCAAAATTTAAAGATGCTCCAATCATATTGAAAAATACACAATTTTATTTGTCTGAGCATAAAGATTGCAAAAAGGTATAGTTTGGACTATCTGTCACTGAATGTTATGGGGTAACAACAGCAAGAACAGTGACAAAGGTCAATTTCAGTTTGTACAGGGGTGTGTGGAGAAAAGATTATGTTGTTTTGCCCCTGTCTTAAAGTAACCCTAATGATGTACTTGTTATTATTACACTGAATTTGTTTTTGTAGCCACTAACGACTGGGAGTGAAGCATGCTGGGGTCATTCTGAACTGGGAGTGAAGAGCTGGGGTCATTATGTTTTTGCAAGAGGAAATAACTTTCAGATGCCTGTTGATTAAAGGAATTATGTGCGCCTGGGAGTTTGAGATGGCCACTCACCCTCCCTTCGCGCACACACTAGAAAAGAGGGGGCAGAGCCATGCTCCGATAGAGTCTGCTGCGGGTTTCGTGCGAACGCCCAGCCGGTTGACAAGCGCACTCTGCCGAAGGTGTTGGCTCTCCACCTTAAAGGCGTCACGGTAAGAGAGAAAGAGATATTTTATGCGCTGCAACCACTTGTGTTTGATGTAACTGCTTTTGTGGGGAATAAATATACGCCTGTTTGTTCTAGCAAAATGCAGTCTGTGTGATCATTTCTGTGTGCCGATCTGACCGAACCTTGTTTCAAAACATTTTTGGCGTTGTCGGCAGGATAAGGTGCGTTCAGACTACACACAGAAATGTTTTGTTTTAGAAGGGGGAAAGGAGATGTGGAGGAGGCATCTCAACAGGAAGAAGTGGTCCCGGGGTGGGATGGGATTACTTTTAAAGAAATAGGCCAGCTTCTACGGAGACGTGGGGGACGCCCTGGGCCGTGGACTGGAGCAATTCCCACCGCGACACCACCGGTTTTATGTGAGATGTTAAAGCGGGTGGAGGTTAAAACGAAAGCTCCATTGGGAGGTATTTTAGAGATGATGTGGATTTGTGCGGAAGCTTGGAAGGAGCGAGTCTTAACTTTAGACACAGTCCGTTCGTCAGAATGTGCTAAGTCACAAAAAGTGACGAAGTTAGAACAACAGGTAAAACAGTTGGAGGGACAGTTAAAGGAGTTTGTATGGGGGGAGGAACAACAATGCTCATTTGATATGGCAAAGGAAGCCATACAGCAGGCTGTGTCCTTAGGAAAAATGCAATCAGGACCAGTAGAACTTCAAGTGTCTGCTCTAAATGATTATGCTAATTGGAGCTTATGGCAAAAACAAAACAGGATACGAAAACCTTTAGGGTTCTGGTCGAGGAAACTCCCAGATGCGAGAATGCGTTATACGCCTTTTGAAAAACAGCTTTTAGCATGTTATTGGGCGTTAATTGAAACTGAATCGCAAACGGCAGGACATGAAGTAATGATGAGGACACATATACCAATTTTGGCATGGGTGATGAGTAATCCCACCACTCACCGAATAGGGACAGCTCAGGAGGCTAGTGTAATAAAATGGAAATGGTATCTATCAGAGCGGGTAAAGCCAGGTGAGAAGGGGGTTTCGCTGTTGCATGAACAAGTAGCTGATGCTCCTGAGAAAGATGAGCCTTTTGAAGTTCAACCATTAGAGGAATCTCCTGTGAAAGCGGGAAAAAGATGATTTGTCAGATGATGAGAGAAGTCGAGCATGGTTTACGGATGGTTCTTGTCAATATCAAGCAGGAAAAAGGCGATGGAAAGCAGGAGCTTTCAACCCACAATTAGGTCAATCTTTAGAAGAATTAGGAGAAGGAAAAAGTAGTCAGTGGGCGGAGTTGAAGGCTGTGCATATGGTGATCATGCAGGTAGGAGAAAAAGGAGTTAAGCCGAGTGCCCCTCCCATTGAGGAGGAAGAGGAGGAGGATTCCGATGACGACATGGTGCACATAGCTGCTACGCGTAAGGTCAAGAAAGATAGAAAGAAAGGAAAGAATAAGGGAAGGCGTTCCCGGAGTCTTGATTGTTATGATGAGGATTAGGAAAATGGTCAAGCTCTTGTGGCCCGCCGAGATTTAACACAATGGTCCACAAGTGATATTAGGCCCTATGTTCGATTGGAAATTTATTGGATTAAATCAGTTCAAGTTACTTCGGCTTTAGTGGACACAGGAGCGGAGGCCTCATTAATTCATGGCAATCCAGAAAAAATGAAGGGACCAGTAGTTCCGCTAACTGGGTTAGGAGGCAAAAACAATATCGCATTCCGGGAGGACAAGCAGAAATTACTGCAACTATTAAAGAGTATTTGCAGGCAGGAGTCCTAAAACCAGTAACGACAAAGTGGAACAATCCTTTATGGCCAGTCCGTAAGTCGGATGGCTCATGGAGAATGACTGTGGACTTTAGAGGTCTAAATAAATATACACCGGCGCTGACTTCAGCTGTACCTGATGCTGTGAGTATCATTGAACGAGTGCAACACCATAGCGGTACATGGTATGCTGTAATAGATTTGGCCAACGCATTCTTTACCATACCAATTCCAGAGGATAGAATGGAACAGTTTGCGTTTACTTGGGAAGGCCGACAGTATACCTTCACCAGATTACCACAAGGCTATTTGCATAGCCCTACCATCTCCCATAGGGTAGTGGCAGAACATTTGGAACAGTTCCAGATTCCAACAAAAATGATGATCTCACATTACATCGATGACATCATGATTCAGGGGAACACAGAAATGGGGTTGGTACAGGAGATACCAAAACCCGTAGTAATAACTACACGAGGAACGCAAGGCTTTGGTTCCTCAGATCAAGCAGGTGCCAAAGTTTGGGTTAAACAACCTAACGGACTGCCTAAAGCGGCAGAAATTATAGCTCAAGGGAATGATGCAACTGTTAGTATACTCTATCAGAGTGAAGAAAAATGGGTAAATGTGCCTGTATCAAAGTGTTATGTAAGAGAAGACTAATCGTCGTCATTCTACCCGTAGTTACCCTTGTGTTGTCTAGGCTTGATGCCCTGGTGGGAGTTGCTGATCGGGTGATCAAGAACCACAGGAGGTGGGCGCCGCCATGGCAACCAGTGGAAGTCCCGGAATTGGAGGTGTCGGTTGCTGGGTCATACTCCTCCTTAATTAAAGGGAGGAGATCATTCCTGTACATGCTGTGGGTACTACCAACAGAGGCTAAGGCAACACAAACCCAGGTTGCACCTTTAATTGATACCTGCACCTATTTGGCACAAGCAACAGTGAAGACAAAGGTATATTGGCAAGTTACCTTTCCAAATATTCCAACTTGCAAAAGGCGCCGAAGAGCGTGGTATGACACTTTATTAGGAGGAACCGGAACTGTCCTAGGCGTATCAAATACAGTTGATAATGAAGTGACCAGAACCATGTTGTCAAACACAGGTCAGTATTCTTCTCAGGTATTACATCAGATAGGAGAGTGGTTACCAACAGCACTGGTGGGACAAGTACAAAACGCTGATTTATGGCAGAAGAATTTTCAATGGCAATTGAAGTTATGGAATGAAACATACAATTCATTGAAAAATCTATCCCATATAGGAAATTGGACAGTATGTGCAGTACAAACTATTCATGCAGAAGCTCAAAGAGAAAGATTTCAGCGTATAGTTACAACAGGGAACTATTATGATTGGAGGATGATTTGGAATATAAACAATACCTTATGGTTAAAACCGCATCCGGAATTTACACGATGTAATAAAACGGTATGTACTGGGCATTGGACCCAGTACAATGTAATACAACCAAAGGTTGTTTGTAAATATCAAGTATTACCTGTGATAACAACTAATGGTTATTGGTTCTTGCATATGGATGGAGAGTGGTTAGAACCAAAAACCAATATAACTTTTGATACTTAACTGTGTGATATAACGGATAAGGGTATGGCCTGTGTGCTGCAAACTGGATATGCTAATCCATGTCTAACCGACTCAGAGGTTGTACTTTGTGACTGGACTAGGGAAACACCAAGAGAAATGTTGTGGCAGATCGGCCCACATGCTCTGTGTGTTGCAACAATGAAAAATAATTCACAGGTACCTTCGGTTCCGTATACTGGCTGCCTGAACAATGTGCATTTATGGCATTGGGGTGATCGGACGTATCGTTTGACTAATTATTCTGTATCAAGTCGGCTGACTTCGGTACAATGGGATGTATTGCATTCCCCATGGAGTCTTTCCCTGGAGCGTTTCAAATGCGCATTGGAACAATCTACGGAAATTCAGCAATTAACAGAGTTTGCTGCGGGTTGCGTCCGAACGCCCAGCCGGTTGACAAGCGCACTCTGCCGAAGGTGTTGGCTCTCCACCTTAAAGGCGTCACGGTAAGAGAGAAAGAGATATTTTATGCGCTGCAACCACTTGTGTTTGATGTAACTGCTTTTGTGGGGAATAAACATACGCCTGTTTGTTCTAGCAAAATGCAGTCTGTGTGATCATTTCTGTGTGCCGATCTGACTGAACCTTGTTTCAAAACAAGGGGTCAAAAGGTAAAGTTGCTTCAATTTTGACAAAATGTGGTGCAAATTATTGGTTGAGCTAATAGGATTAATAAATGGAATAGTTTTGACTGTGTTGAATGTTTGGTCTCCAAAGTAAAAGTCAAACAATGTTGATGTCCATTGGATTCTATGATATGTGATGTGTTACCCTGTAACATAACTAAGCATGACCCATGGTGCAAACTATTCCTTTTTAAAATCCTACTAACTTCATATCTGTGGCTGAGACAGATGATGAAAGGAGGGAGTTTGAAGCGGAAACGATGTGATAATTGGTGAACCGCAGCTAATGACGCATGCGCAGTGAAGGCAAGGGCGGATCGATTTTTAGTGGGGACCGTTCAGTCTGCGACCACCATGGAGGCCTTTCGTATCTGAGGGAAACAGTAATATGAATGTGTTTGGCAGAAAGAAAAATTTAACAAATAAAAAACAAGCAGCTGCTTTTTGTGAAGCTTTGACAATTCATCTCAAAGCAGAGATATCAGTGTGAAAAACGTCAACGCCCTGCCTCCAGTGCAACAGTCCACCAAGAAGACAGTCTCCAGGGCTTTATTTGTACTTTTTAAACAACTAGTTTACAACAGCAATAAAACAAAAATATAGACAACAAAAACAGGGAGAGAGAGAGGAAAAAAAAAAAAAAAAAAAAAAAGCATAAAAGCAAAAATCCCTGTGCTGAACTTCCCCCTCCAGCCTCTTCTCAAACGTGACCCGTTTGAGGATGTGGACTCTCGGCGTGGATGTCAGATCTCAGTGGTCAGGTTGGGGAACCTCTTCAGCAGAGTTGTGGCTTCTTTTTGGGACAGATGTCCTCCGTGTGTGCTGCTCTGCTGCATCTCTGCCTTCTTGGCAGCCTGCAGACCAAAACAAATTCTTTGTTAAGCTTTCAAAGGTTACAAGGAGACATCAACCGGGCCCCGGTTTGAACTCGGAACTCTCACCAGTCCTACGGAGCATCACCAGGAGGAGACAGCACCAGAGAGAAGACATGACCTTTTATTTTATTTTTTACTATTAATTTCAGTGTTTTCTCAATCGTGATCGACGGGGCAGCGATGCAAAAACCATCAGGCCTCTGACATTTTCACAAAGTACAAAGTGCAGCAGATAAATTCATTTTTTAACGAGAAGACTTCAGTTAATGATGCAAACATATAATATGGTACACAGATTCTCTATAGTCGTTGTTCATTCGGCTGCTCCCTGTTTTGTTCGGGGTCAACACAGTGGATACAGCCAGATCCGCATCTGTAATTGGCACAAGTTTTACGCCGGATGCTCTTCCTGATGCAACTCCAGTGTTACCCAGAGAAACACACACAGCCGCTGGTATTCCAAAGAGGTCTCCCATCCAAGTACTAACCAGATCCTGCACTGCTTAGCTTCTGAGATTTGATGGGATCAGGCTGACAGAGCAGACCGGCTGCAGATTCTCTATAGTCCACTCTTTAAAAAAAAAAAACCCCGATTGTCCACTCACAAATTCAAAATGGCGGCTGTTTTTCAAGACGTCTGCCAGTCAGCATTCCCATAGGCACCTATGCTTGTGTTTGAAATATTTTTTTCCACTTGGACATGCTTCATTTACAATCAAAGAGCAAAAATGGGCTTCATATCTATATAATATTGTATGAATATTATATATATAACATATATATATATTTATGTGTAGAAACAAATATGGCAGCCAAAATAGCGGTCAGAAAGCTTTTATTGTACTTTATGATTCAACTGTCGATAAGGAGCAACTTTTTCTTTAATAGAATGTTCTTTGCAATAAAAATCGTTAAATTGTTTATATATATATATATATATATAAAAAAGTGGAAGTCAATGCACAACCAGGGCACACTGGCGACTTCACTGCTGTGCAACTCAGCATGGTGTTCACTGTCAGCTGTTCTTGCTTTACTAATGGCATACTTAGTATTACTAACTTCAAGAGGGTAGAACAGTCATAGTTGTAGTGTAGTTTAGTTTACAGTAGTGTCACAAATGCTGTCTAACTGCCCCGCGCCTGAACAGACAGGGTGTGCCAGCACGGGGGAGCCAAGCCAAGGGCGAGTGGGGCTATACATGGGTTACCCATGTACTTAACCAGATGGTGCACAGATCACACGGGACATAAATGACATTGGATGAATGATTGGGCTAGGTGTAGGCTAACTGAACCTAGTTGTATCCCATACATCAATGTGCATATTTGACAAAGGTGGTAAAAGGATAGCTCCTCGGCCTTTGTCAAGAGCTCATAATGGCAAATGTGATCCAAAGCAAGAAGACTGACTGAAGCAAATGTTGTCTTTGTCAAGACAAGAAAAATGAA
Source organism: Thalassophryne amazonica (assembly GCF_902500255.1). Classification (NCBI taxonomy): domain Eukaryota; kingdom Metazoa; phylum Chordata; class Actinopteri; order Batrachoidiformes; family Batrachoididae; genus Thalassophryne; species Thalassophryne amazonica. The sequence goes on from NC_047115.1 coordinate 98,163,523, forward strand.
GGTCTTACTTCTACCCTCAGCCACACTATTTCACAATCAAGAACAGGATGGGTATGCAATGATTTCAACCAATGTGCCATTGTTCAGTGAAACTGGTAAAATGCCAATTACCTTTGACCCAGCAAGGCTGGATGAAGGCAATGGCATAGAGCAGGGGTGGCCAAGTTCGGTCCTCGAGAGCCACCTTCCTGACACTCTTAGTTGTCTCCCTGCTCTAACACACCTGAATCCAATGAAAGACTCATTAAAAGTCTGCTAACGAGTCTTTCATTGGATTCAGGTGTGTTGGAGCAGGGAGACAACTAAGAGTGTCAGGAAGGTGGCTCTCGAGGACCGAACTTGGCCACCCCTGGCATAGAGGCAACACTGCGAGAAAACATGGCAAAATATCACAAGCTGCAGAGTCATGTTTAGCAATGCAAAACTTGATCGTGTCAGAAAGCGGAGATCTACAACTAAAGTTGGTGATCCACCAGAAAATCAAGCTAAGCTGCCCCGAACAAGTCATGACAATGAAGCATGCATTTTCTGTGAGAGGAAGGCACCTGAATATGATCTTTGACAAGTCATGACATTGAATCTCAACAGAAGACTACATGAGTGTGCCACCACACTGAACGGTGGTAAGCTTCTGGCAATACTAAGTGCAGGTGATGCAACTGCACAAGAGCTGAAGTGCCATCGTGGGAGCCTCACTGGTCTCTACAATAGAGAGGTCCCACCTTAGAAATCTTGAAAAGGAGCAATCTGGTGATGAGGAACAAGATGTTTTTCCACTGGTTGTATCAGAGCTGCTGAATCACATCATTGAAAGCTCAAGTTATGGTCCTACCACAAGACCTCTTGCAGACTTCACCACTACATGCAAGTAGTGTCTTGAACAATTTGGAATTGTTTCACCAATTGTTAATGCACCAAGGTTAAAGGATAAGTTGCTGGCAGAAATTCCAGAGCTAGAAGCACACAAACAGCAAGATGGCACGTGGCTACGAGCCTTGGAGAAGGATGTAGCCTTAGCTCTCTCTCAAGCATCTGACTTCTCAGATGCACTTGTTTTTGCTAAAGCAGCAAAGATACTGAGGAAGGAGATTTTAGATCAAAAATCCAGGTTTGATGGTACCTTTGGCGAAGGGTGCATCGATGATGCCATTCCTCCAAGTCTGCTGCAGTTCAGTTTTCATTGCGGCCATTTTGTAGCTGAAACTTTGGTGATAATCCTTAATAATTCTATTACCAAGAAAAACACAACAAAATGATAATTGATATATATATACACGATATATATATCGTGTATATATATATATTTTTTTTTTATCTCTGGAGTATACTCAAATCTTCAGATATGGGTGAAAATGGCAGCCATCTTGGAAAATGTCGGCCATCTTGAAATTGTGCGTGAACAACTGGACTTTTTTTTTTTGAGAGGGTTGTAGTGAGCACCTGTGTAAAAATTGGTGCTTGCATCACTAACTGAAGTGTATTTTTACTTATCTGCTACACTAACATAAGAATCAACAGCCCAGAGTTCTGTCCTTCCTGAATGTCCTTCACAAGAAAATAACACAGCCAAGACTTTTACTGTTAAAGTCACAGTACTATGGTGCCTGGTGAAATAGAAAAGGTTAAAATCTCACACCAAAAATGATGCAGCAGACTGGAAGGAAGACAGCAGAAACCCAAAAGCTGTCCGAGTTGGACCATACTATAAATGCCATAGCAATGGACAGATATCACTGAACTGGTCAAAACTATTCTTTAAGTGTCTTTCCTTAACCTGCGATGAGCTCTGATATATACTGGAACTTCATGCAAGTATGTGTAAATCATTTAGAGATTAAAACCTACCAAAACAACATTTGTGGTATAAAAGTGACTTTATTAATATGTACATGTAAAATGTATACTTACAAATTATTGCCCCATAAATTCCTAAATCACACCCTGTGAGTTTGCAGGAAAAACCCCACAGGCACAAACAGCATAGTATCATTAAAAAGCACACAGACTGAGCACCAGCTGTACCGCAGTCTATGAAATTCACCAAAATAAACAATAAAAATGAAATTGATGCAGGCTGATTTCAGCACACAGGCAAAAGATATAGAGCACAAACTGAAGGAAATCAATTGTAAGGCCTGAAAGAAGTTTCTGTTGGAAGTATTTTAGCCAAAAGGTCAAGTCAGAGTGGGAAGTGTTGGCTTTAAAAATACTTGAAAGACACTGGACTCATCATTTAGTCCTGCTATAAAGCACTGATGCAGCAGGTGGCAGGACTGCAACAATAAGGATGGCGGCTGCCCTTATACAACACAAAAGAAGAAGAAGGAGGATTCATTTGTTTTGTTCTCCACACAGGTCATGTTTTCAGAAAAAGCACATTTCGTGTCAAAATAAAGCGATAAAATACACACACACACACACACACACACACACACCCAATTCCAGTGAAGTTGGGACGTTGTGTAAAATGTAAATAAAAACAGAATACAATGATTTTCAAATCCTCTTCAACCTATATTCAATTGAATCCACCACAAAGACAAAATATTTAATGTTCAAACTGATAAACTTTTATTTTGAAATGGATGCCTGCAACACGTTTCTAAAAAGCTGGGACAGTGGTATGTTTACCACTGTGTTACATCACCTTTCCTTCTAACAACACTCAATAAGCGTTTGGGAACTGAGGACACTAATTGTTGAAGCTTTGTAGGTGGAATTCTTTCCCATTCTTGCTTGATGTACGACTTCAGTTGTTCAACAGTCCGGGGTCTCCGTTGTCGTATTTTGTGCTTCATAATGCGCCACACATTTTCAATGGGCGACAGGTCTGGACTGCAGGCAGGCCAGTCTAGTACCCGCACTCTTTTACTATGAAGCCACGCTGTTGTAACACGTGCAGAATGTGTCTTGGCATTGTCTTGCTGAAATAAGCAGGGACGTCCCTGAAAAAGACGTTGCTTGGATGGCAGCATGTGTTGCTCCAAAACCTGGATGTACCTTTCAGCATTGATGGTGCCATCACAGATGTGTAAGTTGTCCATGCCATGGGCACTAACACACCCCCATACCATCACAGATGCTGGCTTTTGAACTTTGTACTGGTAACAATCTGGATGGTCTTTTTCCTCTTTTGTCCAGAGGACACAACGTCCATGATTTCCAAAAACAATTTGAAATGTGGACTCAGACTCACCACAGCACACTTTTCCACTTTGCGTCTGTCCATTTCAAATGAGCTCAGGCCCAGAGAAGGCGGCGGTGTTTCTGGATGTTGTTGATGTTTGGCTTTCACTTTGCATGGTTTGAATGGAGTTTTAACTTGCACTTGTAGATGTAGTGACGAACTGTGTTAACTGACAATGGTTTTCTGAAGTCTTCCTGAGCCCACACAGTGAGATCCTTTACACATTGATGTCGGCTTTTAATGCAGTGCTGCCTGAGGGATCAAAGGTCACGGGCATTCAATGTTGGTTTTCGGCCTTGCTGCTTACGTGCAGAAAGTTCCCCAAATTCTCTGAATCTTCTGATTATATTATGGACTGTAGATGGTGGAATCCCTAAATTCCTTGCAATTGAACATTGAGAACCATTGTTCTTAAACTGTTGGACTATTTTTTTCATGCAGTTGTTCACAAAGTGGTGATCCTCGCCCCATCTTTGCTTGTGAATGGCTGAGCATGTCATGCTGTACTGGAAACAAATTCCACCAACTTGTTGTGTGGTCATTAATAAATGAATCTTGAATCTTGAGAGAATTCCACCTACAAAGCTTCAACAATTAGTGTCCTCGGTTCCCAAACGCTTCTTGAGTGTTGTTAGAAGGTAAGGTGATGTAACAGTGGTAAACATACCACTGTCCCAGCATTTTTGAAACGTGTTGCAGGCATCCATTTCAAAACAATAAAGTTTATCAGTTTGAACATTAAATATCTTGTCTTTGTGGTGTGTTCAATTGAATATAGGTTGAAGAGGATTTGAAAATCATTGTATTCTGTTTTTATTTACATTTCACACAATGTCCCAACTTCATTGGAATTGGGGTTGTATATTTTTTTTTAAGTTAGTGGTTTTATATGATGAAATCAACAGAACATGGAAACAAATTTTGACAAAAATCTGTACACAATCGCTGGTTTTGCAGCACTGAATTGCACTTCACTATGTGCACAGTATAAATAACTGAACCACACTTAAACATTTCAGTGATTGTAAACATTTTAATTGCATAAATTATTGGACACGCACCTGAGCACTGGACACTCAGTCGCTGAGTGGTACAGTGCTGTGGACTTTGGGCCTCTCTGGACCCGTGCAGATTAGTCCGTTTAATATTAATTAGTGTGCATAGTGTGCAGGGGCTTCACCGGGGAGCTCAACCTTGCGGACGAATTCATCAAGTCTTGCCTTTGTCCACGTCCCGCTCCAAACATGTCCACTTAAACCTTTTTTTTTTTTTTTTTTTTTTTAAATAACACCACTGTCGATGTCTTTAACTCAGACTTCGTCCTCTCTCTCTGTACTTTTGTCCATGTTAAAGATGCAGCTCGACAGCTCAAACTTGCATAAACTAAAAAATGTCCACGTCCGAGTACTTTCAGTGACTTTCAATCTTACAGCGATTCTAATTGGTTGAAAGGTAGCTGTTGTAGAAAAAGTAACCAATGACGTTGTGTGTTTTAGCTTGCACTTTCGGCAGCGCTATTATGGTTCCCATGCATATGAGGAAAGATTTAACATGCATGGATGACCCGCACTGCACCACCCATTCAAAATTTTTCTCTGTGGATTTACACTGATCTTAGAAATGGCCCAGAAACCCAGAAAAACTCTGGGGATATCTGCGGATCCACGGAAAATTCTCATCCCTGCATCAGGGAGACGCAGGCTTAGGTAGGCTATGGGAAAACCTATATCAGTTTTATTTAACTTTCCCCCACCCTCCCTTTTAGGAGTACCATCGACTGAGCGTCTGGATACAGACCTGGGACCTGAGGCCACGCTTCCATCCCCTCCCTGTGCGGCTGCTACTTGATTAACACTAAAGTGCTGGTACACTGTAAAAACTGAAATTCACCAGCTGCCTTGAAAATGTGAGTTAATTCACCGGAATATCAGTTAACCCACCTTAAAGATAACCTTCATTTCAACTCACAATTAATGAAGAATTAATGAAGTTCAGATTTTGAAAACATATAAACTTGAGTCCAATATCCTAAACTTGCCATTACAAGTGGGGGCTCTGTTCCTGGAGAGCTCCTGCCCTGTATGTTTTCTACGTCAACCTCCTCAAGTCACACCTCTTTTTTTTTCCTTTTTCTTATAAAGTGGTGTCTTCCAGCTGTTGATTGGCTAAGCACACCTGACAGAGTTAACTGCCTGGGAGTGGATCAGGGAGCATTAGAAAACATGCAGGGACAGGGTTGGTAACCCCTGGTCTAAAACCACCCAAAATTAGTTAAAATAAGGCTTGCCAATAATGTTTTAGTGGTACAAAACCGTACAGCTTCAGGGGCCCGCGGCCACCTGAAGCTATGAGCTGTTATCACATAATTTACCCAGCACTAAAATGGTCCTAGCTCGAACCCTGGTAACAACATTCACAAAAACCATTTACGACTCCCATCACCAAGGGGCCGACTCCAGTCTGGGTCTGGACCCTATTTCTATTTGAAGGTGCACAACTTTCCTGCATTTATGGTGGTCTTATTTTAACTGTGCAACTTTTCTCTTTGTCTTTACGTTAGTCAATTTATGTCCACAGGAAACGCACAGACCAGTCGACTGCATCATAACGCATCAGCCAATCAAATCAATTATTCAGAACAAAGCTGTGCAGACAGCAGCAGACACACAGACACAGACGTCCAAGGAGGAGACAGACAGAAAATGAGACAAACAGAGACAACAGAGCTTTTCATCCAGAATGGACAGACTGCCGATCATAGCACCTCCCACAGGGGAGGTCAGAACCAGTCTGCCTCACGTGCTCCGGGAACGTGGCTTGAATTAAAAGCAGCAATATGAAGCGTTACTGCGAGAAAAAGTACAAATCTTTGGAGCAACCAGAAAATAACCAATCTAAGAATTCAACATGATTTATCTTGCAGAATCCCCCCCCCCCAAAAAAAAAAATCACTCAAACATTTATTTAGATGCTAAACTGTATATAAATAATTGAGCAAAGATGCCTTTTTAGATGCCTTTTTCAATAGCTCTGATTTTTTAATGCAAAGTTTGACATAAATAAGAAAAGAGCATTTACTTTATTATTACAACACCCTCCAGCTCAATGTGACAATTAATAATAAACATTGCTGAAATAATATTGAATTGTACTTTATTTTAATTCATAATCAGTTTTAGTTGACATACAGACACAAGTGTTGTACATGTTGTCATGTTCCAGAACGTGACTGGAGGAAATCCTCTCTCCCTGGACCTCTGAATGAGGACATAACCTCACTTACAGCACTATGATGTTTCTCTGGTCACAGCCACAGCGGTGGTCTTGGTGGCTTCCCTCACTCGTCTCCTTGTTGTTGAGAGCTGCCTGCTGCACACAGGCTGACCGTGCAGCATCAGACTCTGTGTGTGAGATAGTCACTGACGGAGGTCTTCCCGTGTCTGTGAACTTACCCTGGCTTGTTGAACACAGGTGTGGAAAGCCTTCATCTCACTGGTGCACATCGCCTCCACGAAACCATTCTGCTTCCAACAGGCCATCATGGCGGTCATCTCCGTGACACAGACAACCTCTAAGGACCAAGAAGACATTCTGGTCAGATAGCAGCACATAAGGGTTGACTTCAAGTGTTCCACTGTGTATCGCTTTCATTTCACTTAGTCCTGAAGAAAAGGAGCAGGTTCAGAAACTTTTCACCATGATGGCGACCTGGGGGCAGACGCAATAACCCACTGAGGACGTTGATGGACTGCACAAAGACTAAAACAAACAAACAAATTATGCAGAAACCATTTGAGTCCATGTTACAAATGTACCAACTCATTTATAAACTGCTGTTAAAAAACTCAGCAGTGGCACAGACATGAGTCGGTTGTGTTTTCGGCCGTCTGTTGACTTCTCTGTGCCTCACCGCCCGCGCCTGTGCCTCACCCTCACCACCCTCATCGCCCGCGCCTGTGCCTCACCCTCCTCACCGCACGCGCCTGTGCTTCACCACCCTCACCGCCCGCGCCTGTGCCTCACCCTCCTCACCGCACGCGCCTGTGCTTCACCACCCTCACCGCCCGCGCCTGTGCCTCACCCTCCTCACCGCACGCGCCTGTGCTTCACCACCCTCACCACCCTCACAGCCCGCGCCTGTGCCTCACCCTCCTCACCGCACGCGCCTGTGCTTCACCACCCTCACCACCCTCACAGCCCGCGCCTGTGCCTCACCCTCCTCACCGCACGCGCCTGTGCTTCACCACCCTCACCACCCTCACAGCCCGCGCCTGTGCCTCACCACCCTCCTCACAGCCCGCGCCTGTGCCTCACCACCCTCCTCACAGCCCGCGCCTGTGCCTCACCACCCTCCTCACAGCCCGCGCCTGTGCCTCACCACCCTCCTCACCGCACGCGCCTGTGCTTCACCACCCTCACCACCCTCACAGCCCGCGCCTGTGCCTCACCACCCTCCTCACAGCCCGCGCCTGTGCCTCACCACCCTCCTCACAGCCCTCACCACCCTCCTCACAGCCCGCGCCTGTGCCTCACCACCCTCCTCACAGCCCTCACCACCCTCCTCACAGCCCGCGCCTGTGCCTCACCACCCTCCTCACAGCCCTCACCACCCTCCTCACAGCCCGCGCCTGTGCCTCACCACCCTCCTCACAGCCCTCACCACCCTCCTCACAGCCCGCGCCTGTGCCTCACCACCCTCCTCACAGCCCTCACCACCCTCCTCACAGCCCGCGCCTGTGCCTCACCACCCTCCTCACAGCCCTCACCACCCTCCTCACAGCCCGCGCCTGTGCCTCACCACCCTCCTCACAGCCCTCACCACCCTCCTCACAGCCCGCGCCTGTGCCTCACCACCCTCCTCACAGCCCTCACCACCCTCCTCACAGCCCGCGCCTGTGCCTCACCCTCACCACCCTCCTCACAGCCCTCACCACCCTCCTCACAGCCCGCGCCTGTGCCTCACCCTCACCACCCTCCTCACAGCCCTCACCACCCTCACAGCCCGCGCCTGTGCCTCACCCTCACCACCCTCCTCACAGCCCTCACCACCCACACAGCCCGCGCCTGTGCCTCACCCTCACCACCCTCCTCACAGCCCTCACCACCCTCACAGCCCGCGCCTGTGCCTCACCCTCACCACCCTCCTCACAGCCCTCACCACCCTCACAGCCCGCGCCTGTGCCTCACCCTCACCACCCTCGCCACCCTCACTGCCCGCGCCTCACCACCCTCACCACACACTTACACTTTCCAGGTCCGTTTGGTGGCTCACCCCGCCATATGACAGCGCCGCCCCTTTCTTCCCCCTGAGTGTCCAAAACACGCTGTCACATGACTGATGATAATTACAAAATCAATCATTGACCTTTGACCTGGGTGCTTTGGTACCAAGTGTACTTATGAACACACGTGCACAAAAATGGTGTTTGTTACGGACCATCCACCACCAGAACAGAGGTCCAATAACAAAACACCCCTCAGAATCAGATCGGGGCCTGTTCAGGACTCTTTGGTAAAGAAATTACTGCACTGACGGCCACTTTGATATTTTCACATATTGGCGGGGACTTAAACACAATTTCAGTGACGGGGCTCCACAACATCATACATGGTTTTTAATTTCAGAAAGTGCATAGCAACCGGAAGTCACAGTGAAAACAAATCAGTCTGTTGCAAAAGCGAGTTGTTGCAAGGAAAAAATGTCATCATGCTGAAAAGTATTCTGCACCTCACATAACCTGGACAAGACAGCAAAGATAACTTTAACACCGTAATATGAGGCTCAGTCAGTCAACAAGCAAAGGGGAGACGGAGGGCGTTGGAGCCCAGGTCACATTTGGTCTTGTGTGGCAAACACTCCACCACAGACAAGCCTGAAGCTGAGCCAATATCAGACCAACATCCAGGACCAAGTGAGACAGAGTCTGACTCTGACAGCCTGAGTACCCAAACCTAGGTTAGGGAGCAGGGACACGGAGCACATTCAGACATTTACAGCTGCTGGTGTTGGGATCAATGGGGCAGCACAGTCTCGTTTGAACCCCTGCGTGGTATCACAGGATTTGACCACTTCCAGGGACAGGCTGCCACTGTGCAACACACACACACACACACACCACTTCACACAGAAAGATGGTGTGCTGTTTTGTTTGAGCTACAGTCACCGTAGCGGTCGTGAAATGTGCAGATGTTTTTCAGTTGTCAGTGGAGAAGGGAAGACGAGACAGACACGAGACATCGTGTCGGTAAGTGTTAGCCTACACAGCTAACCAGAGCGGCTGTGTTCTCTCGCCTGCAAAACCGCCTCGACATGTTTGAGCTTCGGGTCATAAACAAACCACAACACACGTCTGCTTTCTACAGCATCCTCACTTTGTTTGCATTTTCACTTTGTTTGCATTTAATTTGCTCAAAAACTAAGAGAAAGTGCCGTGTTTCCTGGTTGTAGAAGTACTGCATCATATTTTAACCCTTTAGCTCCTGCCCTCAAAAGAGACTACGGTGCACAATTTATCCAGTGGTGACATTTGCATCCAGTGAATAATACAGTCAGTTGCCCAGTTCCGGATCACCTTTTTTAAAGTCCCGCTATACGGAGCCATAATGCAACTGAATGTCCTTTATTGTGTATTGGGTATTCGGATGTTATCTAGCTGAAGAAGTCTGGGTGGTGTAGCCCTTCTACTTAAAGTGTGAAGCCACATTATGTGTGGTGCAAATATTTGCCGGAAATGGATCACTTTGCCCGGTTCTGGATCACTGCTGTTAAAAAACTCAGCAGTGGCACAGACACGAGTTGGTTGTGTTTTCGGCCGTCTGTTGACTTCTCTGTGCCTCACCGCCCGCGCCTGTGCCTCACCCTCACAGCCCGCGCCTCACCACCCTCACAGCCCGCGCCTGTGCCTCACCACCCTCACAGCCCGCGCCTGTGCCTCACCCTCCTCACCGTATGCGCCTGTGCCTCACCACCCTCGCCTGTGCCTCACCCCCCTCGCCACCCCGCACCTGTGCCTCACCCTCACCACCCTCACAGCCCGCGCCTGTGCCTCACCACCCTCACAGCCCGCGCCTGTGCCTCACCACCCTCACAGCCCGCGCCTGTGCCTCACCACCCTCACAGCCCGCGCCTGTGCCTCACCACCCTCACAGCCCGCGCCTGTGCCTCACCCCCCTCGCCACCCGCGCCTGTGCCTCACCCCCCTCGCCACCCGCGCCTGTGCCTCACCCCCCTCGCCTGTGCCTCACCCCCCTCGCCACCCGCGCCTGTGCCTCACCCCCCTCGCCACCCGCGCCTGTGCCTCACCCCCCTCGCCACCCGCGCCTGTGCCTCACCCCCCTCGCCACCCGCGCCTGTGCCTCACCCTCCTCATCAACCGCGCCTGTGCCTCACCCCCCTCGCCACCTGAAGAAGTCTGGGTGGTGTAGCCCTTCTACTTAAAGTGTGAAGCCACATTATGTGTGGTGCAAATATTTGCCGGAAATGGATCACTTTGCCCGGTTCTGGATCACAACACTCTGTGTCACTTTGGGTTCATTCCTGGCATCTTGCTGGAGCCCTTCTAATGCAGAATGATACACACTGTGCCCGAGAATGTGTTTTGAACATAAAGTGATATAAATTATACTTATTAAATGAGAATTTACTTAGTTTTGAAAGGCACCGTTATACGTTTTACAAGCAAAAAATGAAGTGTTTTAAATGTGTGGAGGTGAGATTTCTCCTGAATTAAAAAGTAAAAGCCCCCACATTCATGCGCATTCGTGATTAATAGAGATCGTCACTTTCACACTTGCACGAATGAGTGAGTCAGAAAACGCACGCACACCACGGAGACCGGGAAGTTTTGATTCCTCTGCTGATCACAAGGATGACTGGATCCGGTCGAGCTTGTGGTCGTTTGTAGACAAAACAATCTTTCCATTGGTACCAAATATTAGCTTATTCGCACTGATTACGAGAAAGGGCGGTGCAAAAACTACAGCAGTGATCCGGAACTGGGCAAGTGACTGTACAAGATACAGATATAACATACATTAAAATACTTGGATAACAACAAAGTGAAAAACACGTATTTCCAGTTTCTATTGTGAATCAAAAAACGCACGCAGTTTTTCTGTAGTTAAAAAAAAAAAAACTGCCTACATGTTTTTTTTTTTTTCTTACCCACAAAAATGAAAAGGAAAAAAGAAAAACCTAGAACAGACATCTACTGTAATTTACTTAGTTTTGAAATAAAATAAAATCTGTGGTGATAAACATTCTTGGATTTTGACGTCTCCCACTAAGCTTTTAACTCAGTGAAGTGGGTCAGGATAGAACAAGATGCCCCAACTTGCTATTATTTCGCACCTTATATTGTTAGAGATGGAGCGGAAAGCAGGGTTTTAAAAGTGTGGAGGTGAGATTTCTCCCGAATTAAAAAGTAAAAGCCCCCACATTCATGCCCATTCGTGATGTTCAGATGACCCCCAAAGTCCACACGGCTCACAAGTACAGACACAAGGCTGCTGCTTCAGTGATCCACAACTGGCAAATTTTCACGTCTGAGATAAATGTGTGCAGCAATTAAACAGCAAGACATAACACACTAACATTTTCTACCCAAGTAAGTAAGTATTTTCCCACTCTAGAACCAAAAACACAGAATTGCTAACTCACCTTTGCTACTTACTTTAAAACTTGCAGGAATGAGTCAGTGAGAAAAAGCGTGCACACCACAGACACCGGGATGTTTTGATTCTTCTGCTGATCACAAGGACGGCTGGATCCGGTCGAGCTTGTGGTCGTTTGTAGACAAAACATCAATCTTTCCATTGGTACCAAGTATTAGCTTATTCACACTGATTATGAGAAACGGCGGCGCAAAAACTACAGCAGTGATCCGGAACTGGGCAAGTGACTGTACTCTCTGTATTTTGTGCAATGAGTCTGAATCAGTTCCAACATTCATATCGGGTAAACTTACTCCTGGTCTGCTCAGGTTTGTCTCCTGCTGACAGCGACTCCTGGAGTCGTTATCGAGTGTGTTTAAGTAATTATAAGACAATCTGATGTTATCACAGTTTATGTGATATTGTTACAGTAGATGTCTGTTCTAGGTTGTTTTTCTTTTTTCCTTTTCATTTTTGTGGGTAAGAAAAAAAAAAACATTTAGGCAGTTTTTTTTAACTACAGAAAAACTGCGTGCGTTTTTTCATTCACAATGGAAACTGGAAATACGTGTTTTTCACTTTGTTGTTATCCAAGTATTTTAATGTATGTTATATCTGTATCTTGTACAGTCACTTGCCCAGTTCCGGATCACTGCTGTAGTTTTTGCACCGCCCTTTCTCGTAATCAGTGCGAATAAGCTAATACTTGGTACCGATGGAAAGATTGATGTTTTGTCTACAAACGACCACAAGCTCGACCGGATCCAGTCATCCTTGTGATCAGCAGAGGAATCAAAACTTCCTGGTCTCCGTGGTGTGCGTGCCTTTTCTGACTCACTCATTCGTGCAAGTGTGAAAGTGACGATCTCTATTAATCATGAATGCGCATGAATGTGGGGGCTTTTACTTTTTAATTCAGGAGAAATCTCACCTCCACACATTTAAAACACTTCATTTTTTGCTTGTAAAATGTATAACAGTGCCTTGCGAAACTAAGTAATTTCTCATTTAATAAGTATAATTTATATCACTTGTATGTCCAAAACACATTCTCGGGCACAGTGTGTATCATTCTGCATTAGAAGGGCTCCAGCAAGATGCCAGGAATGAACCCAAAGTGACACAGAGTGTCTTACTGTACTTACTTAGTGTCAGGATTGTCAGTCACTGACTGGTTATCCTCCATTTCATTAAACCCAGTACCTGTCTTAGTGTATAGAATTATATATTATCACTAAACTGTCCATTTGTCCGAGTCACGGTTCCAGTGCCACTCGAGAGACGATTTAAGATGGTTCAAAGATGGAGCTGTCACAATTTCGGTGGGCAGGGCATTCCATGGATCCACTACTCTCTGGCTAAAACTGTTGCCTCTAAGTTTAGTCTGGCAATGTTGCTTGAAAATCTTGAACCCATTAGAGCGTGTTCTGCCTGATGTCTGTAGTGAGAAGAACTGGGACACTTCAAGGTAATCAATCCCATTAAGAATCCTATACACTTGTAGAATGTCAGCTCTTCTGCGCCTGTACTTTAGCGTGGGTAAGTGAAGTGTTTGCAGACGTTCAGTGTAAGGCAGAGTTTTCAGGTCCTTAACTAACTTCATTGCACGTCTCTGTATTTTTCATTCCTGTCCTCATCTCGCCTGTACACAGGGTGGGTAACAACTGTGCAGTACTCAACTATAGGCCTCACTAGAGATTTGTATAGTTGCTTAAAGGTCGTAGATTGAACGCTTGATTAGTCCCAGCCTTGCATTTGATTTAGCCACTGCAGCATCGTGGTGGGCACTGAAAGTCAATGTGTCATCAAACAAGACACCGAGGTCCTTTTCTTCACTAACAGATGATATCACGGTACCACCAACTGAGTAAGAAGCTTTTGGGTCTGAACGGCCATAATGGATCACTTTGCATTTTGACAAGTTAAATGGCAACTGCCATTTGCATGACCATGAGTACAGGCTGTTCAAGGCTTCTTGTAGGGAGTCAATGTCGGCTTGTTCTTTAACTGGCGCGAAGATCTTGCTGTCATCAGCAAATAGAGCTGTTGCAGACTTAACTGTGTCTGGTAAATCATTTATGAAGATCAGAAATAGCGTTGGGCCTAGTACCGACCCTTGTGGTATACCACTGGTGACGTTGGCCCAGTCCAATAATGTGTCATCCACTCTGACCCTTTGTTTTCTTCCTAGCAGAAACGATTTCATCTAGTCATGAAGTTTTTTCTGATACCAAATGCTTGTAACTTTTCTAATAAACGTTGGTGAGGTACTGCATCAAACACCTTTTGAAAGTCAAGATATACACAATCAAAAGGCGTGCGCTTGTCTAAGAGGTCTGCCCATTGCTCAGTCACAGTAAGAAGTTGGGTGCAGCACAACCTTCCACTCTGGAATCCATGTTGACTTGGGGTAAACAGTTTGTTACTGTCGATGTGGTGCAGGATGTGTTTTCTCACAATTCTTTCCATCAGCTTACCGCATACACTTGTCAGGCTCACAGGTCTATAGTTGCTAGGGTCTGAACGCTTCACCTTCTTGAAAATCTGGACTACCGTGGCCTCTTTCCACCGGGAAGGGACTAGATCTGCATCCATGGACTTGGTGAAGATTTTGGCTAGTGGCTTGGCAATCTGTCTACTGGTTTCTTTTAGGATTCGTGGATGGATACTGTCAGGCCCTGTGGAACTCCCACTTTTTATAGCTTTGATTTCATCACAGATGGCCTGCTCAGTAAAGCTGACTGTGGTGAGGAAAGATTCAAGCGCCGGTGTTCTTGCCTTTGGGATATCTTCTAAACTTTCTTGTGTGAACACGCTTGAGAAAAAAAAAAAGAGTTGAGAAATTTGGCCTTTTCTTCAGGGTTAATGGCAGAAGTTCCGTCTTTGCGTGTTAACGTGGGTATGCCACTGTCCTTGCTGAGCTGAGACTTCACATACCCCCAAAACTCTTTGGGTTGTCTTTTATATTGTCAGCTATTCTCCGTTCGTGATTTGATCTGGCCTCCCGTATCATCTTGGTAGCTTTATTTCTGGCCAATCGGTAACTTTCAAGGTTTTCTATAGTCTTGTTCTTTCTATACTTTTTATGGGCTTGGTGTTTCTCTTTGATAGCATTTATTGCTTCTGTGGTCATCCACTTCTTTCTTGACTTTCCAAACTTAGCCAAAGGTACATACTTTTGGGTGACTGCTTGCAAAATGCTCTCAAACTTATTCCAAGAATCCTCAACATTTAGACCCTTTAGAAAGGAGTCCCAGTCGCAGGTTTCCAGGTCACTTCACATATCATCATAGTTGGCTCTATAAAAGTCTAGTTTTTTTCTGTCCGAGCTTTTACTGTTACTTGCGTACTTGAGGTGATACAACAAGGTAATGTGATCACTTTTCCCGAGCGGTGGCTGGTACTGTACTTCACTTATGAGGCTGGGGTTGTCAGTCAGTATAAGGTCGAGTAGGGATTCTCTCTGACCTTCTCTTGAACGGGTACATTCTGTCACTAACTGAGTTAGGTAGTTGTCTTGGAAACAATTGATGAACCTGCTTGAAGAGGTACTTGAACTGGATTGGCTTATCCAGTCGATGTCAGGCAGGTTAAAGTCTCCACAAAGCACCTGTGGTCCATTGCACAGATAACTGATTTGTTCCATAAGAATGTTGTCATAATTAACATCTGAGGATGGGCTACGATATGTATTGCATAATACGACTGTTTTGTTGTCAAGGACTGTACTGGTTATGACCGTGTCAACCAGGGCTGAACAGTAAATGTGCTTGGTAGGGATATGATTTCTTGTGTAATTTATGGTGCCATGTCTCATGACTTCAGCGCAGTACATAGTATAGCCTTGGATTTTGAAGTCAATCTCAGAGATCAGAGCATCCGATGAATATTTAGGAAGGATCTCATTTAGGCAGATAAAATCTGGCTTGTCCATCTCCACAAGCAAGAAGAATTCATCTTTTTTATTACTGAGACAGTTGTGTCGTGACCGAGTCAGTTTATTACTGAGAGTGTCGTGATCCAGAACCGGGCAAAGTGATCCATTTCCGGCAAATATTTGCACCACACATAATGTGGCTTCACACTTTAAGTAGAAGGGCTACCCCACCCAGACTTCTTCAGCTAGATAACATCCGAATACCCAATACAACAATACACAATAAAGGCCATTCAGTTGCATTATGGCTCCGTATAGCGGGACTTTAAAAAAGGTGATCCAGAACTGGGCAAATAAATGACTGCACAGAATAAACTCAGTGTACCTTCACAACATGGCGGCGCAGCTGACGCATTGGAAACAGCTGCTGTCTGTGAGTCTGACCTGCTTTGGTGCGTCGGTGGTTGCCCACGCGATCCTTCAGGACCAGCGGTCTTGTGGGTTTGAGAATTGGTTTTCGTTTCTCTCGGTTCAGCAGCCGGCTGACCTTCTCCTGGATGGCCAGACCTTCCTGCGCCGCCATTCCTCCGCTTCAGCACCACGTGACCTTCTTCTTCTTCTGTCGATTTTATTGACGGTTTGCAAACTGACACGGTGCATTACCGCCACCAACTGATTGGATGTGGAGCATTAATGGAAGCCTCCCCTGCTCAGAGGACCGGACTTTCTCAACCTGCTCAGCGTGCTGCTCTCGTTAGAGCAACAACACACAGAATGTGTCTCTTTGTCCCAGATTGATCTTTTTCAGTGCAGCTTCTTGTTCTGACTTAACACCAAGTTAACACCCAACTCTTTCATCGCCAACTGTAAATGATCATCAAAACATTCCAATTGTATCTTTCTGAACTCTTCTGCATCAAACTCCATCGTGTCAGTGTTTACAGTGCTCATGCTTAAATATCACTCTTAAAACTTCAGTTCTCTTTATAATCTTATTAGTGGTAAATTTTAGAATTGATTTAGATGAGATATACTCATCATCTCACAGACATATATCACAATTATCTGGGAACTACTTTTTACACAGGAATTCATCAAGCACATCGGCCGCGGGCCCGTACTAAGGAGGTAAGCTTCTACTTCATCTTCTTCATCTCGAACTAGCTGACCAGACGCATCCAAGGCGTATTGCTGCAACCTGCTGTTTACGTAAAAAAACAAACAAAAAACACTTAGATCAGATTCTGCTGAAGAGTCCAATGGTCCGCAGATATTCCAGTACTCTTTCCATTTTGCTCCAACTGCTCAAGATAAGGAGTTCTTTCAGAGTAAAACTGGCTGACCAGCACTCCCCAGGTCTCTGTACAGTTGTTTCCTCTGGGGGACACAGTTGTCACACTGAGTCAGGACATGTCTCACTGTCTCTAAATGCCCACAGTCACACTTTCCATCCGTGTGTTTGCCCATCAGATCCAGCCCACAGTGCCCTCATCTCAACCTCGTGATGACCACAGATTCCTGCCTGCTACAGCTAAAATATTCCTTTATCATCACAGTGTTTTGAAAAGCAATATAAGATCTTCCTTTACAGTCATTTGTCCAGTTGAACTGCCAACTCTCTTACTGCTCTATTAGTTACTTCTGAACACTCCGAGAACCCAAACGCCAGTGAAATATCAACACCCTCCTTCGCCAAAGCATCATTAATTGAGTCAACAAGGAAATGGAGAGATAAAGGATGGGAGGAAGAAAAAAGTGGGGAAATTACACTGTATTATAATCTACTGAACAACTCTGTTCCCATTAAATATGCCATTACTGTTGTGTGGGCTGCCAGAAGAGGAGGTACTGCTGGCCCACCACCAGAGGGCGCCCTGCCTGAAGTGCAGGCTTCAGGCACGAGAGGGCGCTGCCGCCTCAGGAACAAGCCGTGATGACAGCTGTCACCCATCATCCGTGACAGCTGTCACTAATCAACCAACTCACATCTGGAATAAAAGCAGGAAGACACCTCCACCACACTGCCGAGATATCATCTTCATCTAGAGGTAATATCCTCAGCCTTTGTGATAATATTGAAAATCTGTTTATTGTGAGTGTTTGCAGGAGTACCGGTCCTTTTGTGGAGGCTGTGCAATACTGCACTCTTTTCCTCTGAGGACGCGCTGCAAGTATTGAGTGAGAGGTGGAGGTGGAATTCCCACCAGGATTGTTGCTGGGTGTTCACACACCCACACTTGACTGTCTTTGCGTTCTGCCAGCAGTACCAGATCCGACACGCTGAGACGGTGGCTACCTGGAGACTTCGGGATTTGGCGGCTCCAGTATTCCTCGGGTTCAGTGGTAGTGGAAATCGTGTGGTTCCGGTTCGTTTCCAGACGGGCGTCTCTTATCGTCGAGCCTGCCCACACGACACATTTATTGATTGACTTTTGCACATTCTGAAATCTGCTGTGTTTGGTTGTGACATTCACAACAGTAAAGTGTTATAATTTGACTCCTTCCATTGTCCGTTCATTTGCGCCCCCTGTTGTGGGTCCGTGTCACTACACTTTCCCAACAGGATATCTCGGCCAGCGTCATGGACTCCGAGGGGCGTCACCAGGCTGTTGAACAACCAATGGGAGAGCAGGGAGCGCAGGCATCTGCAGGAGGCGTGATTGGTGAGCTACAGCATATTCTCACCGCCTTTACGGCTCGGATGGATGAAATAGCCGAGCAAAACATCCTCCTGAACCGCAGGGTGGAGGCTCTCTCCGCGCAGGTGGTGGCGAGCGCTCAGGGCGCTGCTGCAGCTCCTCCTCCTGTCGATCCTGTGCTAGATATTAACGTTCCAGTGGTGGTTCAACAACCCCTCCCACCATCCCCTGAAGCATACATAAGCCCTCCTGAGCCGTACGGAGGTTGTGTGGAGACGTGCGCGGACTTTCTTATGCAGTGTTCGCTCGTCTTCGCACAACGTCCCGTCATGTACGCGTCAGACGCAAGCAAAATAGCTTATGTGATCACTCTGCTTCGGGGAGAGGCACGCGCTTTGGGCTACAGCGCTTTGGGAGCAAAATTCACGGCTTCTTCACACATACACTGGGTTTGTGAGGGAGTTCAGAACTGTGTTTGATCACCTTAACAGAGGAGAGACCGCTTCAACTGTGCTGCTGTCGATGAGACAGGGACGCCGGAGCGCAGCCGCTTATGCAGTCGACTTCCGCATCGCGGCTGCGAGGTCCGGCTGGAATAACGCTGCGCTCCGCGCCGCCTTTGTAAACGGACTGTCGTCAGTCCTAAAGGAGCACCTAGTGGCCAAGGATGAACCGCGGGAATTAGATGGGCTTATTGATCTCGTTATACGGTTAGACAATCGGTTGGAGGAACGCCGTCGGGAACGAGACAAAGGACGTGGCCGGGCGCGCGCCGTCCCTCTTCCTTCCGGGTCCGAGAAAGGTCCGCCCTTCCCACGCTCCCTGGCCTCTACGTCCCGTGGGACGACAGCTCCCCCTGCTGACGAAGCTATGGACACGAGCAGGGCCACATTTAGACCACCTAATAGAGGAGGTTTCCACGCGGGGCGTGTTTTGTTTGTGACTCAATGGAGCATCAATTGAGCGATTGCCCCGAACGGTTAAACACCAACGCCCGCCCCTAGAGACTGGGCTTAGGGTGGGCCAAGAAATTCACGTGGGACACACACATATTGCCACACGGCTCCCAGTTACAATCCTTAGTGGGGATTTAACCCTTCAATCAATCAATCAATCAATTTTATTTATATAGCGCCAAATCACAACAAACAGTTGCCCCAAGGCGCTTTATATTGTAAGGCAAGGCCATACAATAATTATGTAAAACCCCAACGGTCAAAACGACCCCCTGTGAGCAAGCACTTGGCGACAGTGGGAAGGAAAAACTCCCTTTTAACAGGAAGAAACCTCCAGCAGAACCAGGCTCAGGGAGGGGCAGTCTTCTGCTGGGACTGGTTGGGGCTGAGGGAGAGAACCAGGAAAAAGACATGCTGTGGAGGGGAGCAGAGATCGATCACTAATGATTAAATGCAGAGTGGTGCATACAGAGCAAAAAGAGAAAGAAACAGTGCATCATGGGAACCCACCAGTAGTCTACGTCTATAGCAGCATAACTAAGGGATGGTTCAGGGTCACCTGATCCAGCCCTAACTATAAGCTTTAGCAAAAAGGAAAGTTTTAAGCCTAATCTTAAAAGTAGAGAGGGTGTCTGTCTCCCTGATCTGAATTGGGAGCTGGTTCCACAGGAGAGGAGCCTGAAAGCTGAAGGCTCTGCCTCCCATTCTACTCTTACAAACCCTAGGAACTACAAGTAAGCCTGCAGTCTGAGAGCGAAGCGCTCTATTGGGGTGATATGGTACTACGAGGTCCCTAAGATAAGATGGGACCTGATTATTCAAAACCTTATAAGTAAGAAGAAGAATTTTAAATTCTATTCTAGAATTAACAGGAAGCCAATGAAGAGAGGCCAATATGGGTGAGATATGCTCTCTCCTTCTAGTCCCTGTCAGTACTCTAGCTGCAGCATTTTGAATTAACTGAAGGCTTTTTAGGGAACTTTTAGGACAACCTGATAATAATGAATTACAATAGTCCAGCCTAGAGGAAATAAATGCATGAATTAGTTTTTCAGCATCACTCTGAGACAAGACCTTTCTGATTTTAGAGATATTGCGTAAATGCAAAAAAGCAGTCCTACATATTTGTTTAATATGCGCTTTGAATGACATATCCTGATCAAAAATGACTCCAAGATTTCTCACAGTATTACTAGAGGTCAGGGTAATGCCATCCACAGTAAGGATCTGGTTAGACACCATGTTTCTAAGATTTGTGGGGCCAAGTACAATAACTTCAGTTTTATCTGAGTTTAAAAGCAGGAAATTAGAGGTCATCCATGTCTTTATGTCTGTAAGACAATCCTGCAGTTTAGCTAATTGGTGTGTGTCCTCTGGCTTCATGGATAGATAAAGCTGGGTATCATCTGCGTAACAATGAAAATTTAAGCAATACCGTCTAATAATACTGCCTAAGGGAAGCATGTATAAAGTGAATAAAATTGGTCCTAGCACAGAACCTTGTGGAACTCCATAATTAACTTTAGTCTGTGAAGAAGATTCCCTATTTACATGAACAAATTGTAATCTATTAGACAAATATGACTCAAACCACCGCAGCGCAGTGCCTTTAATACCTATGGCATGCTCTAATCTCTATAATAAAATTTTATGGTCAACAGTATCAAAAGCAGCACTGAGGTCTAACAGAACAAGCACAGAGATGAGTCCACTGTCCGAGGCCATAAGATCATTTGTAACCTTCACTAATGCTGTTTCTGTACTATGATGAATTCTAAAACCTGACTGAAACTCTTCAAATAGACCATTCCTCTGCAGATGATCAGTTAGCTGTTTTACAACTACCCTTTCAAGAATTTTTGAGAGAAAAGGAAGGTTGGAGATTGGCCTATAATTAGCTGGGTCAAGTGATGGCTTTTTAAGTAATGGTTTAATTACTGCCACCTTAAAAGCCTGTGGTACATAGCCAACTAACAAAGATAGATTGATCATATATAAGATCGAAGCATTAAATAATGGTAGGGCTTCCTTGAGCAGCCTGGTAGGAATGGGGTCTAATAAACATGTTGATGGTTTGGATGAAGTAACTAATGAAAATAACTCAGACAGAACAATCGGAGAGAAAGAGTCTAACCAAATACCGGCATCACTGAAAGCAGCCAAAGATAACGATACGTCTTTGGGATGGTTATGAGTAATTTTTTTTCTCTAATAGTTCAAATTTTGTTAGCAAAGAAAGTCATGAAGTCATTACTAGTTAAAGTTAATGGAATACTCAGCTCAATAGAGCTCTGACTCTTTGTCAGCCTGGCTACAGTGCTGAAAAGAAACCTGGGGTTGTTCTTATTTTCTTCAATTAGTGATGAGTAGAAAGATGTCCTAGCTTTACGGAGGGCTTTTTTATAGAGCAACAGACTCTTTTTCCAGGCTAAGTGAAGATCTTCTAAATTAGTGAGACGCCATTTCCTCTCCAACTTACGGGTTATCTGCTTTAAGCTACGAGTTTGTGAGTTATACCACGGAGTCAGGCACTTCTGATTTAAAGCTCTCTTTTTAGAGGAGCTACAGCATCCAAAGTTGTCTTCAATGAGGATGTAAAACTATTGACGAGATACTCTATCTCACTTACAGAGTTTAGGTAGCTACTCTGCACTGTGTTGGTATATGGCATTAGAGAACATAAATCATATCCTTAAACCTAGTTACAGCGCTTTCTGAAAGGCCTCAGCACTGGTAGACACAGGGTCAGAAGGGAATCTGCTAGACAGCCGATGGGCCAGGGAGGTAGGGCTCCCTCTGGTGGCCCTACCTACACCATTGCAGGTGCGAGCACTAGATGGCACCCTACTCCCTTTACTCACACACAAGACACTACCAGTAACTCTGGTAGTGTCAGGGAATCATAGGGAGGAGATTGAGTTTTTTGTGACTCCTTCTACCTCCCGTGTGATTCTGGGGTTCCCCTGGATGTTGAAACACAATCCCCGGATTGATTGGCCGTCCGGGGTGGTGGTACAGTGGAGCGAGACCTGCCATCGGATGTGTTTGGGATCCTCGGTTCCTCCCGGTTCCCAGGCTAAGGAGCAGGTCAAAGTTCCCCCCAATCTGTCGGCGGTGCCAGTTGAGTACCACGATCTTGCTGACGTTTTTAGCAAGGATCGGGCACTCACTCTTCCCCCGCATCGTCCGTACGATTGTGCCATCGATTTGTTGCCAGGTGTGGAGTTCCCGTCCAGCAGGCTGTACAACCTCTCCCGCCTGAGCGCGAATCAATGGAGACCTACATCCGGGACTCCTTGGCTGCTGGGTTGATCCGTAACTCCACCTCTCCGATGGGAGCAGGTTTCTTTTTTGTGGGCAAAAAAGATGGCGGTCTTCGTCCATGCATTGATTACCGGGGGCTGAACGAGATCACGGTTCGCAACCGATACCCGTTGCCTTTATTAGATTCGGTGTTCACCCCCCTGCATGGAGCCAAAATCTTCACAAAGTTGGATCTTAGGAACGCATACCACCTAGTTCGGATCCGGAAGGTAGACGAATGGAAGACGGCATTCAACACCCCGTTAGGTCATTTTGAGTACCTGGTCATGCCGTTCGGCCTCACTAACGCCCCCGCGACGTTCCAAGCTTTGGTTAATGATGTCTTGCGGGACTTCCTGCACCGATTCGTCTTCGTATACCTGGATGATATACTCATCTTTTCTCCGGACCCTGAGACCCATGTACGGCATGTATGTCAGGTCCTGCAGCGGTTGTTGGAGAACCGGCTGTTTGTGAAGGGCAAGAAGTGTGAGTTCCACCGCACTTCTTTGTCCTTCCTGGGGTTTATCATCTCCTCCAACTCCATCGCCCCGGATCCGGCCAAGGTCGCAGCGGTGAGAGACTGGCCCCAACCTACGAGCCGTAGGAAGCTGCAACAGTTCCTCGGCTTCGCAAATTTTTACAGGAGGTTCATTAAGGGGTATAGTCAGGTAGTTAGCCCCCTGACGGCCCTGACCTCACCAAAAGTTCCCTTCACTTGGTCGGATCGGTGCGAAGCCGCGTTTAGGGAGTTGAAACGCCGGTTCTCGACTGCACCGGTCTTGGTGCAGCCCGACAATTACATGCCTTCAAGCAGGTGGTGGAAGTGTAGAAAAAGAAAGTCACCCCTGAAACTGGTCTGTCCTTGTGTTGTGACATAGTCTAATAGAATTCTTCTTCATCTGTTATATGTTTGTCTCTGCAGGAACACAAGTGGTTTTTGATTCCTTTGCCAACTTGTCCACTATACCTACAGACTTTCTGTAACACATCTGTTTCTCTAATTTCAAATCCATACCTTTATTTGTAAGACTTTTTCAAGTTTTCCACTGATACCCCACTGGGTTGGGGTTGGGTTTTGAGGTGGGGGGCTGTTCAGTGTATGATTTTTACTTGGTTCTAGTTTTATTTAAACTACTTTGTGGAATTTATAGTGGCTGATTTTGCACATTACCTTTGTTTTTTTATCATTTCCACCATATAGGGGTGTTTTTTTTTCTCTTTGTATACTCAAAAAGGAGAAACTAAAAATAAATCCTGTATTTTTCTTCCATGTCTGATTTGTCTTCATGGAACATGTGGTCTTGGTGGAGGTATGTTTTTGAAGCATTAAATAATGGTAGGACTTCCTTGAGCAGCCTGGCAGGAATGGGGTCCAATAAACATGCCGATGGTTTGGACGAAGCAACCAATGAAAATAACTCAGACAGAACAACCGGAGAGAAAGAGTCTAACCAAATACCGGCATCACTGAAAGCAGCCAAAGATAACGATACATCTTTGGGATGGTTATGAGTAATTTTTTCTCTAATAGTCAAAATTTTGTTAGCAAAGAAAGTCATGAAGTCATTACTAGTTAAAGTTAATGGAATACTCAGCTCAATAGAGCTCTGACTCTTTGTCAGCCTGGCTACAGTGCTGAGAAGAAACCTGAGGTTATTCTTATTTTCTTCAATTAGTGATGAGTAGAAAGATGTCCTAGCTTTACGGAGGGCTTTTTTATAGAGCAACAAACTCTTTTTCCAGGCTAACTGAAGATCTTCTAAGTTAGTGAGACGCCATTTCCTCTCCAACTTACGGGTTATCTGCTTTAAGCTACGAGTTTGTGAGTTATACCACGGAGTCAGACACTTCTGATTTAAAGCTCTCTTTTTCAGAGGAGCTACAGCATCCAAAGTTGTCTTCAAAGAGGATGTAAAACTATTGACGAGATACTCTAACTCCCTTACAGAGTTTAGGTAGCTACTCTGCTCTGTGTTGGTATATGACATTAGAGAACATAACGAAGGAATCATATCCTTAAACCTAGTTACAGCGCTTTCTGAAAGACTTCTAGTGTAATGAAACTTATTCCCCACTGCAGGGTAGTCCATCAGGGTAAATGTAAATGTTATTAAAAAATGATCAGACAGAAGGGAGTTTTCAGGGAATACTGTTAAATCTTCTATTTCCATACCATAAGTCAGAACAAGATCTAAGATATGATTAAAGTGGTGGGTGGACTCATTTACTTTTTGAGCAAAGCCGATAGAGTCTAATAATAGATTAAATGCAGTGTTGAGGCTGTCATTCTCAGCATCTGTGTGGATATTAAAATCGCCCACTATAATTATCTTATCTGAGCTAAGCACTAAGTCAGAGAAAAGGTCTGAAAATTCACAGAGAAACTCACAGTAACGACCAGGTGGACGATAGATAATAACAAATAAAACTGGTTTTTGGGACTTCCAATTTGGATGGACAAGACTAAGAGTCAAGCTTTCAAATGAATTAAAGCTCTGTCTAGGTTTTTGATTAATTAATAAGCTGGAATGGAAAATTGCTGCTAATCCTCCGCCACGGCCCGTGCTACGAGCATTCTGACAGTTAGTGTGACTCGGGGGTGTTGACTCATTTAAACTAACATATTCATCCTGCTGTAACCAGGTTTCTGTTAGGCAGAATAAATCAATACGTTGATCAATTATTATATCATTTACCAACAGGGACTTAGAAGAGAGAGACCTAATGTTTAATAGACCACATTTAACTGTTTTAGTCTGTGGTGCAATTGAAGGTGCTATATTATTTTTTCTTTTTGAATTTTTATGCTTAAATAGATTTTATTAAATAGATATCAGACGGTTATCATCTAATTACAACTTGGCTTTTTTATTTTTAAAAATTCCTTTTTTACAAATAAAATATGGCATATTTTACAAAAGCACATTTATCTGTAAACACCAACACACGACACAACTCGCATTAACGTGTTGGTTTACATAATGAATGAGTCAACCATTCAGTGTTAGCGGAGGCACATTTTACCCAGAATCCTTTGCGACCTGTCTGTGTTTATTACAAAACTTCAGAATTAGTGCATTATTCAACATTAAAAGATATACCTTATATTTTAACTTTGTACAAATGACAGAATTGACATTAATGGAGTTATTCTATCAGTATTCATTTTATTTATACACCAAACCATAACTCAGCACTGCTGTAGTCACCTTTGATGCTACCAGAAGCGATTGTGGTGTTAAAACTAAAAATCAGCTTGTTAGTAGTTGCAAGTGTACCGGAGACAATCCTGGAATTTATCGGTTATCTGTAACTTCCGATACATTTTTGGGTGGTTTATTGGTTTACCTTTGTAAAAGATAACTTTTCAGTTAACTGATTATCTGTTATCAAAGTTGATTTTTTGGTTATCTGTGCCCACCACTGTTTAAAATCCTTCTGGTCTAAGTCTTGTCTTGATAAAACCTGAAAGTTGAGGTTCTTTGGACATTCTGGTTGTATTGGTGTGTGTGACGTGGATTATATGGTACACACAGCTCCAAAGTTGGTTCAGGTAGCAGAGTAACCGCGCTGTAACTCTGTCCTGAAGCTCGCTTAATAGACATAATAGACTTTTTGGAGAATTTTCAGTGGTAGCTTCATATAGTGATGTCAGATCTGGGGCGGAGCTGAGGGAGCAGCCCACACTTACCCTCTCAAAACGAAGGCTCACGGGCTGAGGGAGGCAGAGAACCATCCTGCTACACGGCTGCTGAAGCACTCATTTTTCTACCTGCAGTTCCCCCTGCAGCCTGAACATTTGATTAAATTTATTATTTTTTCTTCTTGAAAGAAATTCTGGTCTTTTTTAAAGGAACCTTGATTAGGGCCCCCTTGTGCCCGTGCTGAGCGCTGCACTCTCACCTTGACCGAACCCTAAACCCTAAAATGAAGGGTAAAACACAGTAATTTGATCCTCTAACAGCAGACAGCATCCCCCTACAGGACACAGCTGGAGGTCCAAACACACAACAGATCACAAGCAGCAGCCGTTCAGAGGGAATCAACCAGACGACAAAACAAGGTCGGTACACAGAGACGCAAACCTGACAGCAAACAAAAGCTGAAAGGTTGAGGTGATGGCAGGTTAAGAGGTCAGGCACCAGAAGCAGCATACGGAGAAAACAAAAGCTTGGATGGAACCAAAGACAGTCTGATGACGTGCACATCTTTTAAGGATGGCAGCCAATTAGCAGCGGAAACACAGGGGTAAGAGGAGCTCGGGGGGGAGAGCAAGAGAGAAACCAGAGTAAACTGGAATGCTGTTTGTCCCTAAACAGACAGAACTCGGTGGCAGAATACCTGAGCACTGTGACCAACCCAAAGCTCAGGAAGTCCTTGACCACGTACAGACTCAGTGAGCACAGCCTGGCCGTGGAGAAAGGTCACCACAGACAGACCTGGCTCCCCAGAGAAGACAGACTGTGACAGACCCACTGCTCACAACACCAGGTGGAGAGCGAGCTGCACCTCCTGACCACCTGCCCGCTGCACCAAAGAGACACGAACAGAGACACAGATCACAAACACCCAAACAGACTCTGAGAGCAACATCAACAAACTTCACTATCTGCTGTCTGAAGGACAACAAACACAGCAGCAACGAAAAGAAGGAACAACGGACACAAACCACCGTAAACCCAAAACAGGACATTAAACTGATACGTCACTTTATCTATGTACAATATAACACAGTTTATAGGACAGAAGATTTTTACACCGAAAACACAATTTTTACTCTTATTTCAATCCCACATCTCCTGTTTACACATTTATTTACTGTAAAATATTGTTAACTGGATGAACATCTACTTCATTTTTATTTTTATTTGTTGTTCTATGTAACACATCAACAAAACTGCACTGAAATGAAAATGAGAGGGGGAGGGGGGGAGTGAGGGAGCCAGAGAGAGGGAGGGGCATGTGAACAGCTGACTGAAGAACACAGAAGCAGCCAGAACCTGCAGAGCAGCAGCCATGACACACAGCAGTGAGTATATTCAAACACAACATAAGACACAGATGGATGGATGAATGGTGAATGGATGGATGGATGATGGACGGATGTTAGATGGATGAGGGACTAAGACTGTCTCTGTGTGCAGAGTGAGACTGTTATCTAATAACAGAGTTGAGCAGACGGTCTGTGGTCAGAGCTTTAAGACTGATTTCAGCACACGAGAACGTGCACACACATGAATGTGCATGTGCACGTGGTTCATGTGTTCATATAAATGTGTACAGATGCAATACATGTGTAAACATGTACAAATGTGATTCATGTGTTAATGTAAACATGTAGTGATAGAATTCATGTGTTAATGTAAAGGTGCACAGATGCAATTCATGTGTAAACATGTACAAATGTGATTCATGTGTTAATGTAAACATGTAGTGATAGAATTCATGTGTTAATGTAAAGGTGCACAGATGCAATTCATGGGTTCATGTAAAAGTGTAGTGATGCGATTCACATGATAAGGTAAACGTGTAGTGATGTGATTCATGTGTTCATGTAAATGTAAGCACATGTGATTCATGTGTTCATGTAAACGTGTACGGATGCGATTCATGTGTTCATGTAAAAGCATGCAGATGTGATTCATATGTTAATGTGTACATGTGTGACCATCAAAAAGTAATGGATTGTTCTCGTGCTACTTTCACTTCAGTATCTTTCTTGTTATTGAAATAATCACCTTGGAGGCAGAACTTAACAATTCTCACAGTCTGATGTGTGACTGAATGTGTGAAGATGTAGTTTAATTGTGACTGAACAGGTGAGGATGTAGTCTCTGTGTGACTGAACGTCTGAGGATGTAGTTTATGTGTGACTGTGAACATACAGGAGCTGTAGTTTGTGTGTCACTGAATGTGTGAAGATGTAGTTTATGTGTGACTGAACATGTGTGGATATAGTCTATGTGTGACTGAACATGTGTGGATATAGTCTATGTGTGACTGCAAACATGTGAGGATGTAGTTTATGTGTGACTGTTAACGTGTGAGAATGTAGTTTATGTGACTGTGAACGTGCAGGGATGTAGTTCTTGTGTGAACGTGCGTGGATATAGTTTTTGTGACTGTAAACTTGTAAGGATGCAGTTTGTGTGACTGTGAGTGTGCAGGGATGTAGTTTTTGTGTGACTGTGAACATACAAGGATATTGTTCATCTGTGACTGAACGTGTGAGGATGTAGTTTATGTGTGATTGTGGACATGTGAGGATGTCATTTGTGTGACTGTGAACGTGTGAAGATGCAGTTTGTGACTGTGAACGTGTGAAGATGCAGTTTGTGACTGTGAACATGCAGCGATATAGTTTAAGTGTGACTGTGAATATGTGAGGATGCAGTTTATGTGACTGTGAACATGCAGGGATGTAGTTTGTGTAACTGTGAATGTGCAGGGATGTAATTGTGTGACTGTGAACGTGCGAGGATATTGTTCATCTATGACTGAACATGTGAGGATGTAGTTTGTGTGACTGTGTCATGTGAAGATGTCATTTGTGTGACTGTGGACATGCAGGGATGTAGTTTATGTGTCATTGAATCATGCGAGGATATTGTTCATCTGTGACTGAACGTGTGAGGATGTAGTTTATGTGTGACTGTGAATGTGTGAGGATGCAGTTTGTGTTACTGTGAACATGCAGGGATGTAGTTTGTGTGACTGTGAATGTGTGAGGATGTAGTTTATGTGTGACTGTGAACATGCAGGGATGTAGTTTGTGTGACTGTGAACGTGCGGGGATGTAGTTTATGTGTGACTGTGAATGTGTGAGGATGCAATTTGTGTGACTGTGAACATGCAGGGATGTAGTTTATGTGTGACTGTGAATGTGTGAGGATGCAATTTGTGTGACTGTGAACATGCAGGGATGTAGTTTATGTGTGACTGTGAATGTGTGAGGATGCAATTTGTGTGACTGTGAACATGCAGGGATGTAGTTTATGTGTGACTGTGAATGTGCAGGGATGTAGTTTATGTGTGACTGTGAATGTGTGAGGATGCAATTTGTGTGACTGTGAACGTGCAGGGATGTAGTTTATGTGTGACTGTGAATGTGTGAGGATGCAATTTGTGTGACTGTGAACGTGCAGGGATGTAGTTTATGTGTGACTGTGAATGTGTGAGGATGCAATTTGTGTGACTGTGAACGTGCAGGGATGTAGTTTATGTGTGACTGTGAATGTGCAGGGATGTAGTTTACGTGTGACTGTGAATGTGCGGGGCTGTAGTTTGTGTGACTGTGGACATGTGAGGATGTCATTTGTGTAACTGTGAACGTGCGGAGATGCAGTTGTGTGACTGTGAACGTGTGAGGATGTGGTTTGTGTGAATGTGTGAGGAAAACACAAAATCATTCCAGTGGCACCCAAAAATCCCCAAAAGAGACGTGATACCAAAGGCATCTTAGTCATCACCTTAAGACACTGGTTTCCACAACCCAACACCCAGTCCAGGCAAGCACTGACCAGTGTAGGAGCCAGAACACATCCTTGTGGAACACCAGTTTTCACTGGGACAAACTCAGAGTCTCTGCCTCCGCGCCATAATGTGGTTTAGTGTAAATGTGTGCACGATTTGTGGACGTATGCGGACAGCTGGATTCAACATGTGACTAAACAGCAAACTCTTCATTAAATTATTAATTATGCATGAACACACATGCATGAGCACATGCACATACAGCAGAAGGACACTGGGTCAGATCTTGACCTCACAGCCCCGCCCCCACACACGGCCTATTTTTAAAGGACTTAAAGGATTAGTTCAGGTGATTAGTGTGTGTCACTGTGACTTGTGTTTGTTTACTTTTGTCAAGAAGGGGAGGTGATGGTCTAGTGGTTAGGTGTTGGACTTGAGACCAGAGGATCCTAGGTTCAAATCCCAGCCTGAGTGAAAAATCACTAAGGGCCCTTGGGCAAGGTCCTTAATCCCCTAGTTGCTCCCACTGTGTAGTGAGCACCTTGTGTGGCAGCAGCCTGACATCAGGGTGAATGTGAGGCATTATTGTAAAGCGCTTTGAGTGTCTGATGCAGATGGAAAAGTGCTATATAAATGCAGAACTGAGGTGCAGACTCAAAACTCAAGAGGTAAGAGTAAAAGGCTTTATCTCAAAAAATCAGACGTGGGTACGGTACACAGACTGTCAGTGAGGCGGCGGTACAGGCAGGAGTCAAGCAAAGGCGTGGTCAAAAAACAAGCACAGTTCCAAAATACCAGAAGACAAAATACAGGGGCTAAAGCAGGAGCGAGGTCAAAATGAAACACGGTCACACACGGCCAGGCAAAAGAGAGCAAAAGACAAAGGCTGGAATGTGGACAAAAAAATCACAAGGAACTGGCAGAGAACAAAGGACAAGCAGGGTTTAAATACACTAGAGGTAACTGGGGGAAAATTTGACACAGGTCTGGGGAACATTCAGGAAGGGGGTGTGGCTGGATGAACCAAACATGAGGGCAGACAAGAGGCAAGATAGTGCAGTGAGACAAATGCAAAGTGAACAGGACCTGACAAGATGATGAACCTAACCACAGTGATCAAAATAAAATACAAAACCCCAGTCCTAATAAATAAGAAATAAAATAAGAAATAAAATAAACCCAACATGAAGGAACAACGAAATAAACCATGAAGCAAATGTAAGAACTGAAACAAGCTAAACAAGGAAATAAAGGCTAAGACTAAACCAGAATGGAACTCATGTGTAACAATAAACAGATAATTCAACACAAGACAAAAGCAAAGCAAACAGGAGATAAAACTAATGATCATATAATGGCAGGACTGAAACCAGACACATGACTAAAGTAAGATAAACAGGAAATAAAAGCACTGACAAAAGTATTACAGACAGGAGCGAGATAACCAGAACCAAACTATGATGAGATAAATGACTAAACTATAATGACCAGATAAAAACCATCACGGACAAAACATGCCCAGAAAACATGACAACTTTGTTTCTGACGTGGTTTTGTGTGTGTGTGTGTGTTTGCTCAACAGCAATTATTTTTTTCTTCATGTGTTCATCCTGAGATCTTTATGGGGAAACAGAAACGCTCATGACAGAATAGGCTTTTTGTTTCCCTGAAGTTGTGTGTGTGTGTGTGTGTGTATTCTCCAGGATACCTCTGACACAGTGAAAATAAAAAACTTGCCAAATGTAGTCACCAGTTAATTTGTGTAAAATCATTACTTGGGGAGAACGTTGAGATTGTTTAGCCAAAGCCTTCGTCACTTGTCACTGGGTGCGAGTGACTCCGACACCTTCCTGCGCATCGCCGTGTTGTTCGTGAACGCTGGTGAACCTGTGGTTTTGTTGTGTCTGTGTTTTTTTGATGTCATTTGTAACCATCACACTTTAAGAGAAGTCAGGATGTCTGTCAGAGTATTTTTGTGTCTTGTGTTCATTCAGTGAGGTGTTGCCACCTGGGTTTTCTGATGTCTGTCTGGAAGAGAGTCCGTTCTGAAGTCAGTCCTGGGTTTTGACAGGTGGTTCTGTCTGGAGACAAATGCAAGAGTCAAACAGGCAACTCTGGTTGTAGCAAGACTTTAGTGATGTGGGGAACACAGGTCAGTACACGGGGAGGCAGGCCAAAATACACAGCAGAAGTACAATAGACATCAGGCTTAAACAAAGTCGGAGTAAACAGGCTGGAGGCCGAGAACACGCTGAAGCAGACAGGACTACGGACACAAGAACCAAGACCTGGAATAAAGGCACAGGGTACATCAATCTGGCAAAGAAGCAGAGCAACATGAGCAGTATATATACCTCCAGGTAATGAGCAGCAAAGTGACAGCAGGTGTGCGCAGAAGGCACCAGGAAGAGGGTGTGGTCAGGGACAGAGAGAGAGAGAGAGAGAGAGAGAGAGAGAAGCCCACGTCCCAGAGAGACAGAAAAACCAACACAGAGAAAAGGTCAAAAAAGAAAATAGTCAAACAGGAAAACAACCAAACAAATAAAAATAAATCAAAACCCAGAGATAGAAACAGATCAAACTCACACCCTGACAGGTTTGAAATGAATAATGATACAAAGTCATCTTTGATTAGGTTTGACCACCAGAAATGTCTTTGAACCAGCTCCGAAGTTAAAGAGATACCTGGAGGACATGACAGTTTTGGGGAGTGACAGAATTGCAGGATGGATGAACAGACTCAGGACAAACACAATCCTGAGGTCCTCCACTTGGGTCAAAGCACTGTTGTTGGGTATTTTGGACCACCTTCTAAATGTTTCAGGTGAGGTTTCCTGCAATCAGTTCAGGTGAGATTAATGGTTCTGAGTCAGGTTCTTGATCAATGGTCAATCAATCAATCAATTTTATTTATATAGCGCCAAATCACAACAAACAGTTGCCCCAAGGCGCTTTATATTGTAAGGCAAAGCCATACAATAATTATGTAAAAACCCCAATAGTCAAAACAACCCCCTGTGAGCAAGCACTTGGCGACAGTGGGAAGGAAAAACTCCCTTTTAACAGGAAGAAACCTCCAACAGAACCAGGCTAAGGGAGGGGCAGTCTTCTGCTGGGACTGGTTGGGGCTGAGGGAGAGAACCAGGAAAAAGACATGCTGTGGAGGGGAGCAGAGATCGATCACTAATGATTAAATGCAGAGTGGTGCATACAGAGCAAAAAGAGAAAGAAACACTCAGTGCATTATGGGAACCCCCCCAGCAGTCTAAGTCTATAGCAGCATCTAGCTGCAGCATTTTGAAATAACTGAAGGCTTTTCAGGGAACTTTTAGGACAACCTGATAATAATGAATTACAATAGTCCAGCCTAGAGGAAATAAATGCATGAATTAGTTTTTCAGCATCACTGTGAGACAAGACCTTTCTAATTTTAGAGATATTGCGTAAATGCAAAAAAGCAGTCTTACATATTTGTTTAATATGCGCTTTGAATGACATATCCTGATCAAAAATGACTCCAAGATTTCTCACAGTATTACTAGAGGTCAGGGTAATGCCATCCAGAGTAAGGATCTGGTTAGACACCATGTTTCTAAGATTTGTGGGGCCAAGTACAATAACTTCAGTTTTATCTGAGTTTAAAAGCAGGAAATTAGAGGTCATCCATGTCTTTATGTCTGTAAGACAATCCTGCAGTTTAGCTAATTGGTGTGTGTCCTCTGGCTTCATGGATAGATAAAGCTGGGTATCATCTGCGTAACAATGAAAATTTAAGCAATACCGTCTAATAATACTGCCTAAGGGAAGTATGTATAAAGTGAATAAAATTGGTCCTAGCACAGAACCTTGTGGAACTCCATAATTAACCTTAGTCTGTGAAGAAGATTCCCCATTTACATGAACAAATTGTAATCTATTAGATAAATATGATTCAAACCACCGCAGCGCAGTGCCTTTAATACCTATGGCATGCTCTAATCTCTGTAATAAAACTTTATGGTCAACAGTATCAAAAGCAGCACTGAGGTCTAACAGAACAAGCACAGAGATGAGTCCACTGTCCGAGGCCATAAGAAGATCATTTATAACCTTCACTAATGCTGTTTCTGTACTATGATGAATTCTAAAACCTGACTGAAACTCTTCAAATAGACCAATCCTCTGCAGATGATCAGTTAGCTGTTTTACAACTACCCTTTCAAGAATTTTTGAGAGAAAAGGAAGGTTGGAGATTGGCCTATAATTAGCTAAGATAGCTGGCTCAAGTGATGGCTTTTTAAGTAATGGTTTAATTACTGCCACCTTAAAAGCCTGTGGTACATAGCCAACTAATAAAGATAGATTGATCATATTTAAGATCGAAGCATTAAATAATGGTAGGGCTTCCTTGAGCAGCCTGGTAGGAATGGGGTCTAATAGACATGTTGATGGTTTGGATGAAGTAACTAATGAAAATAACTCAGACAGAACAATCTGAGAGAAAGAGTCTAACCAAATACCGGCATCACTGAAAGCAACCAAAGATAACGATACGTCTTTGGGATGTTTATGAGTAATTTTTTCTCTAATAGTTAAAATTTTATTAGCAAAGAAAGTCATGAAGTCATTACTAGTTAAAGTTAAAGGAATACTCGGCTCAATAGAGCTCTGACTCTTTGTCAGCCTGGCTACAGTGCTGAAAAGAAACCTGGGGTTGTTCTTATTTTCTTCAATTAGTGATGAGTAGTAAGATGTCCTAGCTTTACGGAGGGCTTTTTTATAGAGCAACAGACTCTTTTTCCAGGCTAAGTGAAGATCTTCTAAATTAGTGAGACGCCATTTCCTCTCCAACTTACGGGTTATCTGCTTTAAGCTGCGAGTTTGTGAGTTATACCACGGAGTCAGGCACTTCTGATTTAAAGCTCTCTTTTTCAGAGGAGCTACAGCATCCAAAGTTGTCTTCAATGAGGATGTAAAACTATTGACGAGATACTCTATCTCACTTACAGAGTTTAGGTAGCTACTCTGCACCGTGTTGGTATATGGCATTAGGGAACATAAAGAAGGAAACATATCCTTAAACCTAGTTACAGCGCTTTCTGAAAGACTTCTAGTGTAATGAAACTTATTCCCTACTGCTGGGTAGTCCATCAGAGTAAATGTAAATGTTATTAAGAAATGATCAGACAGAAGGGAGTTTTCAGGGAATACTGTTAAGTCTTCAATTTCCATACCATAAGTCAGAACAAGATCTAAGATATGATTAAAGTGGTGGGTGGACTCATTTACATTTTGAGCAAAGCCAATTGAGTCTAATAATAGATTAAATGCAGTGTTGAGGCTGTCATTCTCAGCATCTGTGTGGATGTTAAAATCGCCCACTATAATTATCTTATCTGAGCTAAGCACTAAGTCAGACAAAAGTTCTGAAAATTCACAGAGAAACTCACAGTAACGACCACGTGGACGATAGATAATAACAAATAAAACTGGTTTTTGGGACTTCCAATTTGGATGGACAAGACTAAGAGTCAAGCTTTCAAATGAATTAAAGCTCTGTCTGGGTTTTTGATTAATTAATAAGCTGGAATGGAAGATTGCTGCTAATCCTCCGCCTCGGCCCGTGCTACGAGCGTTCTGACAGTTAGTGTGACTCGGGGGTGTTGACTCATTTAAACTAACATATTCATCCTGCTGTAACCAGGTTTCTGTAAGGCAGAATAAATCAATATGTTGATCAATTATTATATCATTTACTAACAGGGACTTAGAAGAGAGAGACCTAATGTTTAATAGACCACATTTAACTGTTTTAGTCTGTGGTGCAGTTGAAGGTGCTATATTATTTTTTTCTTTTTGAATTTTTATGCTTAAATAGATTTTTACTGGTTGTTGGTGGTCTGGGAGCAGGCACCGTCTCTACGGGGATGGGGTAATGAGGGGATGGCAGGGGGAGAGAAGCTGCAGAGAGGTGTGTAAGACTACAACAACTCTGCTTCCTGGTCCCAACCCTGGATAGTCACGGTTTGGAGGATTTAAGAAAATTGGCCAGATTTCTAGAAATGAGAGCTGCTCCATCCAAAGTGGGATGGATGCCGTCTCTCCTAACAAGACCAGGTTTTCCCCAGAAGCTTTGCCAATTATCTATGAAGCCCACCTCATTTTTTGGACACCACTCAGACAGCCAGCAATTCAAGGAGAACATGTGGCTAAACATGTCACTCCCGGTCCGATTGGGGAGGGGCCCAGAGAAAACTACAGAGTCCGACATTGTTTTTGCAAAGTTACACACCGATTTAATGTTAATTTTAGTGACCTCCGATTGGCGTAACCGGGTGTCATTACTGCCGACGTGAATTACAGTTTCAAATTTCCTTCAATGTCGCCTGCTCTGGCCCCCGGAAGACAATTGACTATGGTTGCTGGTGTCGCTAACTTCACATTTCTCAAAACAGAGTCGCCAATAACCAGAGTTTGTTCCTTGGCGGGTGTGTCGCCGAGTGGGGAAAAATGGTTAGAAATGTGAACGGGTTGGCGGTGTACACGGGGCTTCTGTTTAGGGCTACGCTTCCTCCTCAGTCACCCAGTCGGCCTGCTTTCACGGTGCGGAGCCGAGTCTCCAATTCGCCCAGCCTGGCCTCCAAAGCTACGAATAAGCTACACTTATTACAAGTACCGTTACTGCTAAAGGAGGCCGAGGAATAACTAAACATTTCACACCCAGAGCAGAAAAGTGCGGGAGAGACAGGAGAAGCCGCCATGCTAAACTGGCTAAGAGCTAGTAGCTGCGCTAAGCTAGCGGATTCCTAAAAACACGCAAAGTGAATAACGTGTAAATAATTTAGAGGTGATTCAGCAGAGGGAGTGCTTTATTTAAGGCACGTGAAGATAACACTGTGAAACAAATCGTTATCTAGGTAACTAGATCAATCTAACTGCGCAGATTAAACAGCTAACAGATACAGAAAAACACCGCTGTGCTCCGGAACAGGAAGTGATACAATACCGCAATGAGAGCCAACCACCAGTAGAGGCAAGCAAGAGCTCTTACTGCGTATTGTGTAATGGCATCTCCTTTGATTGTAGGGACATGAAGTTTGGGGTTCCTCAGGGATCCATTTTATTTGTTTTATTTGTTGTTATCTATTGTCCTCCTGGTCGTTACTGTGAGTTTCTCTGTGAATTTTCAGACCTTTTGTCTTACTTAGTGCTTAGCTCAGATAAGATAATTATAGTGGGCGATTTTAACATCCACACAGATGCTGAGAATGACAGCCTCAACACTGCATTTAATCTATTATTAGACTCTATTGGCTTTGCTCAAAATGTAAATGAGTCCACCCACCACTTTAATCATATCTTAGATCTTGTTCTGACTTATGGTATGGAAATAGAAGACTTAACAGTATTCCCTGAAAACTCCCTTCTGTCTGATCATTTCTTAATAACATTTACATTTACTCTGATGGACTACCCAGCAGTGGGGAATAAGTTTCATTACACTAGAAGTCTTTCAGAAAGCGCTGTAACTAGGTTTAAGGATATGATTCCTTCTTTATGTTCTCTAATGTCATATACCAACACAGTGCAGAGTAGCTACCTAAACTCTGTAAGTGAGATAGAGTATCTCGTCAATAGTTTTACATCCTCATTGAAGACAACTTTGGATGCTGTAGCTCCTCTGAAAAAGAGAGCTTTAAATCAGAAGTGCTTGACTCCGTGGTATAACTCACAAACTTGCAGCTTAAAGCAGATAACCTGTAAGTTGGAGAGGAAATGGCGTCTCACTAATTTACAAGATCTTCACTTAGCCTGGAAAAAGAGTCTGTTGCTCTATAAAAAAGGCCTCCGTAAAGCTAGGACATCTTTCTACTCATCACTAATTGAAGAAAATAAGAACAACCCCAGGTTTCTTTTCAGCACTGTAGCCAGGCTGACAAAGAGTCAGAGCTCTATTGAGCTGAGTATTCCATTAACTTTAACTAGTAATGACTTCATGACTTTCTTTGCTAACAAAATTTTAACTATTAGAGAAAAAATTACTCATAACCATCCCAAAGACGTATCGTTATCTTTGGCTGCTTTCAATGATGCCGGTATTTGGTTAGACTCTTTCTCTCCGATTGTTCTGTCTGAGTTATTTGCATTAGTTACTTCGTCCAAACCATCGGCATGTTTATTGGACCCTATTCCTGCCAGGCTGCTCAAGGAAGTCCTACCATTATTTAATGCTTCGATCTTAAATATGATCAATCTATCTTTGTTAGTTGGCTATGTACCACAGGCTTTTAAGGTGGCAGTAATTAAACCATTACTTAAAAAGCCAGC
This sequence comes from Thalassophryne amazonica, assembly GCF_902500255.1. Taxonomy (NCBI): domain Eukaryota; kingdom Metazoa; phylum Chordata; class Actinopteri; order Batrachoidiformes; family Batrachoididae; genus Thalassophryne; species Thalassophryne amazonica. The sequence goes on from NC_047115.1 coordinate 98,201,920, forward strand.
TATCTTAGCTAATTATAGGCCAATCTCCAACCTTCCTTTTCTCTCAAAAATTCTTGAAAGGGTAGTTGTAAAACAGCTAACTGATCATCTGCAGAGGAATGGTCTATTTGAAGAGTTTCAGTCAGGTTTTAGAATTCATCATAGTACAGAAACAGCATTAGTGAAGGTTACAAATGATCTTCTTATGGCCTCGGACAGTGGACTCATCTCTGTGCTTGTTCTGTTAGACCTCAGTGCTGCTTTTGATACTGTTGACCATAAAATTTTATTACAGAGATTAGAGCATGCCATAGGTATTAAAGGCACTGTGCTGCGGTGGTTTGAATCATATTTGTCTAATAGATTACAATTTGTTCATGTAAATGGGGAATCTTCTTCACAGACTAAAGTTAATTATGGAGTTCCACAAGGTTCTGTGCTAGGACCAATTTTATTCACTTTATACATGCTTCCCTTAGGCAGTATTATTAGACGGTATTGCTTAAATTTTCATTGTTACGCAGATGATACCCAGCTTTATCTATCCATGAAGCCAGAGGACACACACCAATTAGCTAAACTGCAGGATTGTCTTACAGACATAAAGACATGGATGACCTCTAATTTCCTGCTTTTAAACTCAGATAAAACTGAAGTTATTGTACTTGGCCCCACAAATCTTAGAAACATGGTGTCTAACCAGATCCTTACTCTGGATGGCATTACCCTGACCTCTAGTAATACTGTGAGAAATCTTGGAGTCATTTTTGATCAGGATATGTCATTCAATGCGCATATTAAACAAATATGTAGGACTGCTTTTTTGCATTTACGCAATATCTCTAAAATTAGAAAGGTCTTGTCTCAGAGTGATGCTGAAAAACTAATTCATGCATTTATTTCCTCTAGGCTGGACTAACGGGGACTAGAAGGAGAGAGCATATCTCACCCATATTGGCCTCTCTTCATTGGCTTCCTGTTAATTCTAGAATAGAATTTAAAATTCTTCTTCTTACTTATAAGGTTTTGAATAATCAGGTCCCATCTTATCTTAGGGACCTCATAGTACCATATCACCCCAATAGAGCGCTTCGCTCTCAGACTGCAGGCTTACTTGTAGTTCCTAGGGTTTGTAAGAGTAGAATGGGAGGCAGAGCCTTCAGCTTTCAGGCTCCTCTCCTGTGGAACCAGCTCCCAATTCAGATCAGGGAGACAGACACCCTCTCTACTTTTAAGATTAGGCTTAAAACTTTCCTTTTTGCTAAAGCTTATAGTTAGGGCTGGATCAGGTGACCCTGAACCATCCCTTAGTTATGCTGCTATAGACGTAGACTGCTGGGGGGTTCCCATGATGCACTGTTTCTTTCTCTTTTTGCTCTGTATGCACCACTCTGCATTTAATCATTAGTGATCGATCTCTGCTCCCCTCCACAGCATGTCTTTTTCCTGGTTCTCTCCCTCAGCCCCAACCAGTCCCAGCAGAAGACTGCCCCTCCCTGAGCCTGGTTCTGCTGGAGGTTTCTTCCTGTTAAAAGGGAGTTTTTCCTTCCCACTGTAGCCAAGTGCTTGCTCACAGGGGGTCGTTTTGACCGTTGGGGTTTTACATACTTATTGTATGGCCTTGCCTTACAATATAAAGTGCCTTGGGGCAACTGTTTGTTGTGATTTGGCGCTATATAAAAAAAAAATTGATTGATTGATTGAAGAGCGACTGGACAGGTATGACGTTAACCAGGCAAGAGCAGTTCCAGTAATCCCAAAGTGATTCTCCAGCCTATTGAGTAAAATATGATGATCCACAGTATCAAACGCAGCACTAAGACTGTGGTGGTATTTGAGTCCATTGCTCGCAAAAGGTCATTCACTACTTTAGTAAGTGCTGTCTCTGCGGAGTGATATTTTCTACAAGCAGACTGCAGTGGCTCAAAAAGATTATTCTCAGTGAGGTAGTCCACGAGCTGTCGCGAAACCACTTTTTCCAGGATTTTAGAACAAAATGATAGATTAGATATTGGTCTAGAATTCTTCAATACACTAGGGTTGAGTTTGGATTTCTTAAGTAATGGTTTGATCACTGCAGACTTGAAACATTTAGGAACAGATCCAGAAGTTAATGAGAGATTTATAATTTCCAGCACAGTCGGTCCAAGAGTGGGCCACTGGTCCTTAAATAGTTTTGTTGGTATAGGATTAAGTAAACAAGTTGTACTTTTTGTAGACGTCATGAGCTTTGCCAGTGCGCCAAGCGAGATACCATCAAAATCTGTAAATCTGGGTAACACCTCAGTGGGCGCATCCACCTCCATAGCAGTATGCAGTGGTTGGATCAAAGCCTGCTGAGATATGCTCAACCTAATATCCTCAATTTTCTTCTCAAAATAGTCCAAGAAATCCTGTGCTGAAAAAGGAGAATGAATAACAGGTGGCTGTCCATGAATGAGAAATGCCACAGTTTCAAACAAACCCTTTGAGTTATGCTTGTTTTTATTGATCAAATCAGAATAATAGGCACGCTTTGTAGCCAGTAGTGCATGCTTATAATCTAAGACAGCATCACGCCATGCAAAGTGGAACACCTCTCGTTTGGAACTACGCCATTTCCGTTCCAACCCTCTAGCCTTCTGCCTAAGGTCACGCAAACAACTGTTGAACAAAGGTGCCTGTGCCTGGGGAAGGCATGGCCTAAATAGAGGAGGTGCAGTCTTATCGAGTGTGGTTTTTAGTACTAAATTCAGGCTATCTGCAAGGCTGTCTACCGACTGAAAATTCATCAAGCTTGAAGTCAAGATTTCTGGTTGTCTCGCTTTGGGTTCAGTCAAAGTTGAAGGTTTAATACGTCACCGCAATGATAGGCAAGGTTGTTGCTCCACTAAACGCAGCAGCATAATTGTAAACCTAATAAGCGAGTGGTCAGAGACCGCCGATGCAAGAGGCAGGATGTTGATATTTGTGACAGCAAGACCACGTGCAAGAACCAAATCCAGAGTATTACCACTGATATGCATTGAACCATGAATGAACTGCCGAAATCCTAGTGCATCCATGATTTCCATAAATGATTTACCAAGGGGATCAGAGGGTTTATTTATATGAATGTTAAAGTCACCAATAATCAAAAATATTGTCTACACTAGTTGAAAGACTAGAGATGAATGCGCCAAATTCATTTAAAAAATCAGAATATGGGCCAGGAGGCCTATAGACAGTGACAATATAACATAGCTGATTTCCAGTTTTATGACCTTGACAGCACTTAGCATCATGGGCATAACGGAGAATCAGATACTCAAATGAATTATATTTATGACCCCCAACAGTTACTAAAGTAAACCTGGATTTATAAATAAAAGCAACACCCCCGCCTTTCCTCACATCACGTGAAACATGACTAAAAGTGTACGCAGGTGGGCAGGCCTCATTCAGAGGAAGGACAGCTGTGGATTTAAGCCAGGTTTCACATAATCCAATCATATCCAGACGATGATCCACAATTAAGTCATTCACCAGCAGTGACTTAAGAGACAATGACCTGATGTTAATGAGACCCAAACTAAGGATCTCGGTGGGATCAACAGATTTTAATGAAGTCATGCGGAAGTTCTACTCCTCAGCAACCAGTGACGCAGCGTGTTTCAGCGGCCGGAGGAGCTCAGGTGAAACACCGCGTCTGCAAGCCCGCATACGACAGCACCGGCGTAAAAACTCTGCAGCCCGGCGAGAGTCAGCAGCAGGAAGCTGCGGCACAAACGGGCACAGCTTTAGCGGAGCCGGTCCGGTCATCGGAGAGGACAGTCCAGGAACAACAGGACGAATCCAGCAGCCTCTCGTGTGCACCGCGCGCTCCCATGCCCAAAAATATCGTCCATCCCACAGGAGACGAGGATCAGACCCTCTGGTGAAGGCTGCCAGGTAAAACTTAAATTTCACTGATGCACCGCTCCGCTTTCCGCGCCTTCTAAAGCGCCTCCTCCGGAAGAGGAGCGCAAGGAAAATGGAGCAGGTGGAGCGGGACCTCCACGAGCACAGGTGGCAGAGCAGGGCGGGGCCCTCCCGGCCCGGACCCAGATGACAGCAGCGGCTCATAAAGAGCATTAATGTCCAAGAGAGACTAATGGTTATACACAAGCAAGGCAGAGGTGTCCCAGCAGAACACACAGAGCAAAAACACAGCAACAAATAACAAAAAACTCGATGAGCGGTAAAGACAGGGCTGACGGCATGCCAAACACACAGGTACCATCTTGCCTCCAACTCTCCAACTCTCTCTCTCTCCATACAAAGCTTCCTTCACTCCTCTCTCACACCATTTCTTCTCTCTGGCTAATATTTTAACTTCCTTGTCCTCAAACATGTGGTTAGTGTCTTTAAGGTGGAGATGAACTGCAGACTGAGGTCCACTGGCGCCCTCTCTGCGGTGCTGGTATAGCCTTTTGTGTAACGGCTGCTTAGTCTCACCTATGTAGTGTTCGTTACAGTTTTCCTGATATCTGATAGAATACACTACATTTTAATGTTTGTAACTAGGGATCCTGCCCTTAGGGTGAACTAATTTCTGTCTCAAGGTGTTGACAGGTTTAAAGTAAACTGGGATTTTGTGCTGTCTGAAGATCCTCTGTAGTTTTTCCCCTACTCCTGCTAAATAAGGGAGAGACACTCCTCTTCTTCTTGGCTCCGTCTCCTGTCCGTCTTGTCTCTTTGTTCTTTGGGACTTCTGCACTTTATCCAGGGACCATCGTGGGTACCCACATACTGTAAGGGCTTTCTGGACATGTTGTTGTTCTTTAGCCCTTCCCTCTGTAGTTGTGGGCAGTTGTGGCAGTTAGGTTTAAAACTCCAGCTTTTGCTGGCTTCTGTTTGTTCTTCTCTACAAGAGTCAAGACAGAAATTCAGCTGAGGAAGCTTCTGCAAATAGAAGCGAAACATCCTTGCATCAAGCAACCCAGTCCAGTCGAAGATTCAAGCTTCTCTACTAATCGTAGCAACAGTTTTAACTGTGATTCTTGAAAAGTGAATGGATGCAGGGTAAACAAATGAAACAGTTTATTTAAATGTTGAAAGCATGAGATTGATAGTGCAAGTTATTTATACAAGGAATAGGAAGTACAAAAATAATCTAGATTAATGACTGCATTTGCAGAGGGACCCAGGGTATATAGGGAGAAGGATGCTGAGGATGGAGCCAGCAGGCAGGAGGAGAAGAGGGAGAACAAAGAGGAGGTTTATGGATGAGGTGAAGGAGGACATGCAGGTGGATGGTGAGACAGAGGAAGACACTGAGGACAGGGTGAGACGGAGACGACTAATCTGCTGTCAAAATAAGACGTGCTGGAGATTTTAGAAACTGAAAAAGAAATCAAAACATAAGATGTGTAACCTGTTTTGACCTTTAAACATACTTTTTTGAAATAATAATAAAAAATGGTACAATTACTATCACTGGTCTCCTGCGATTTCTAAGAAAATTGTTCTGGTTTTAGTTTTTGCAATCATGTTTTCATTTAACTGGGAGTTAATTGGTTTATTTTTCCGTCTGTAACAAGAACAACACAAACAGGGAGAGTGAAGAGAGAGTGAGAACCACACACACATCGTACTGTACCTCATCGACTGGGTAACCAGGCGGGTAGCAGTCATCACAGAAATATGAAAAAACATCACTTACACCAAAGTACGAGGGCTGTCAATAAAGTATAGGTCCTTTTTATTTTTTTCAGAAACTATATGGATTTCATTCATATGTTTTTACGTCAGACATGCTTGAACCCTCGTGCGCATGCGTGAGTTTTTCCACGCCTGTCGGTGACGTCATTCGCCTGTGAGCACTCCTTGTGGGAGGAGTCGTCCAGCCCCTCGTCGGAATTCCTTTGTCTGAGAAGTTGGTGAGAGACTGGCGCTTTGTTTGATCAAAATTTTTTCTAAACCTGTGAGACACATCGAAGTGGACACGGTTCGAAAAATTAAGCTGGTTTTCCGTGAAAATTTTAACGGCTGATGAGAGATTTTGAGGTGATACTGTCGCTTTAAGGACTTCCCACGGAGCGAGATGTCGTGCAGCGCTCTCAGCCGCCGTCGTCAGCCTGTTTCAAGCTGAAAATCTCCACATTTCAGGCTCTATTGATCCAGGACGTCGTGAGAGAACAGAGAAGTTTCAGAAGAAGTCGGCTTCAGCATTTTATCCGGATATTCCACTGTTAAAGGAGATTTTTTTAATGCAAGACGTGCGGACGGATTGCAGCGTCGGCTTGCAGCCGCCGCGACGCTCCGCCACAGGAAAAACACCTCTGTTGGAAGCCTTAAGGACAAGTTGGAACATGTCCAGCTGTTAAACAATTTCTCATATACTCACTCCACTGAAAGCCATCAAAAGCCGCCTGGATTTTACAAATGGTTATCAACACGGAGGTGTTTTTCCTGTGCCGCCGCACTGCGCCGGCTGCGTCCCGACGCGCGGACCAGCCACCAACAAGGACTCCTCAAGTCCACACTGGCCACATCCATCCCTTTACAAATGATGTTTTAGGCATTTTCTTTCACCAAACACAGTATTTGTTGTTGATGATCCAATAAGAAAGAAATAAGGTATAATGCTGCTATTTGATGAATTTTTTAGGTCGACGACAACTTTTGCTGTAAGGACCACTGAACTCCAAAGTCGAACGTGGGTGTGTGTGTGTGTATGTGTGTGTGTGTGTGTGTGTGTGTGTGTGTGTGTGTTGCAGACTCTCTGAGCGAGGCGCTGAAGGCCATCAGTGTGACGACAGAGGTGACTGATGATGAGCTCAAACCTCACGTGGACACGCTGCTCGCTGCTCTGCTGGATAAGAGTAAGTCTGATCTGACCCCAGTCTGTGTGGACCACAAGCACACAGCCGCCTGGAGAGTGCACAGCACACACACCACACCACTTGTCCAAAACACTCGACGAGAACGCTTCATCGACACTGTTTTTCATCACTTCTGATCGGGGTGCCCAGCCTTCATCAAAACTTTATTAAATTTAAAGTTAAAAGTGTATCAAGATCTACTAAGCCATACTGAATGTAGCCACAGTTTATTGTGCACCAATGTAATAACACAATTTTCTGGCACAAAGATAAAGTGTTAATAATAATAATAATACATTATTGAAGTAAGTAAGTGTGCATGGTGCAAAGAATAAGCAAAAGTAGGCCTCAGACTGGCCCGTAACAACACAAGAACAAACAACCCAAATTACAACGCCTAATTAAAATTGGAAAAGTTGTTAGTGGAACTCCTGGCACTGAGAGGAGGCAGCTGGTCTCTCATAGTCTGGACAGTAGGAGCTGAGTGCAGCCGTAAGCAGGCTGCACGGTGGTCATCAGTCTGTATTTTGACTTGATGATTTTCATATGTAAAAAGGCAGACTCACACAAATGTGTTGATTAAAAAAGTGCAGTCAAATTCTGTGTAGTTTGTCTGAGGTTGAGCTGCTTCTCTTTCTGCATTAGATTCCAGAACTTGACATTCATGCCAGGTGTTGCTTGGATTTGAGATCAATGTAATTTTTTCAGTGTGTGGATCTCATTCTCGGATATCGAAGTTGAAGGGTGAAGTCACTTTGGACATTATACCAGGTCTATTAGAAAAGAAACGGACCGTTTTATTTTTTTTAAAAAACTATATGGATTTGATTCATATGTTTTTACGTCAGACATGCTTGAACCCTTGTGCGCATGCGTGAGTTTTTCCACGCCTGTCGGTGACGTCATTCGCCTGTGAGCACGCCTTGTGGGAGGAGTGGTCCAGCCCCCTCGTCGGATTTTCTTTGTCTGAGAAGTTGCTGAGAGACTGGCGCTGTGCTTCATCAAAATTTTTTCGAAAACTGTGAGGCACATCCGAGTGGACACCATTCGAGAAATTAAGCTGGTTTTCGGTGAAAATTTTAATGGCTGATGAGAGATTTTGGATTGTTTCTATCACTGTAAGGACTTCCCACGGAGTGGGATGTCGCGCAGCGCTCCGAGATGACGTCGTCATCCTGTTTCAAGCTGAAAACCTCCAAATTTAAGCCTCTGTTGGTCCAGGACGTCGTGAGAGAACAGAGAACTTTCAGAAGAGGTCGGAATCAGCAGTTTATCCGGACATTCCACTGTTAAAGGAGATTTTTTTTAATGAAAGACGTGCGGACGGATTGGTGTGTCGGCTCGCAGCCGGCGCGAAGCGCCCGTCACAGGAAAGACACCTCCGTGTTGATAACCATTTGTAAAATCCAGGCGGCTTTTGGTGGCTTTCAGTTGAGTGAGTATCTGAGAAATTGTTTAACAGCAGGGCATGTTCCAACTTGTCCTTAAGGCTTCCAACGGAGGTGTTTTTCCTGTGGTTGGTGTGCCGCGCCGGCTGCAAGCCGACGCGCCAATCCGTCCGCATGTCTTTCATTAAAAATAAAACTCCTTTAACAGTGGAATGTCCAGATAAACTGCTGATTCTGACCTCTTCTGAAAGTTCTCTGTTCAACAGTTCCCTGGGTCAACAGAGGCTTAAATTTGGAGGTTTTCAGCTTGAAACAGGATGACGACGTCGCCTCAGAGTGCTGCGCAACGTCCCGCTCCGTGGGAAGTCCTTACAGCGATAGAAACAATCCAAAATCTCTCATCAGCCGTTAAAATTTTCACCGAAAACCAGCTTAATTTGTCAAATGGTGTCCACTCGGATGTGCCTCACAGTTTTCGAAAAAATTTTGATGAAGCACAGCGCCAGTCTCTCAGCAACTTCTCAGACAAAGGAATTCCGACGAGGGGGCTGGACCACTCCTCCCACAAGGCGTGCTCACAGGCGAATGACGTCACCGACAGGCATGAAAAAACTCTCGCATGCCCACGAGGGTTCAAGCTTGGCTGATGTAATCACACGTGATTCAAATCCATATGGTTTTTTAAAAAAATAATAAGGTTGGATACTTTTCTAATAGACCTCGTACAATCCACATCTATATTTTCCCTAAATGGAAAACAGATAAAACTGACAACAGGCTCAGTGGAAGCAAAGTCAATAAAGCACCTGTCAAATTCTGACAAGATGCTCTGCACATGATTATCCCTTTATATAGCACCCCTTGGGCATATACTGCAGCGTTTTGGGATTGCCTTTCATTGCTATGCTGATGATACTCAGTTGTCAGTGGTGGGAACAGCTAACCAAAAAGTTAACTTCAATAACCATTAATCCAATAACTGAAAAGTGATCTTTTATGACTAAACCAATAAACTGCTAAAAAAAAATGTATCTTTATTACAGATAACTGATAACTTTTGGCTGTTGGCTTCTGATAAACCAGTTTCACTTTCACTTTTTGCTGCTGGGTAAATTCAAGGATCACAAACACATAAGAACACACGAAAAATGAATTAATAAAAAATAAAACCCCAAACACTATCATCATCTTTCAAAAGCAGTAAAACACAGTATTAGAAGTCACAGTTTATCTCGGTATTAGATACACAAACTAAAAAGCTGCTGCTTTTTTCACACGCTTTGAACCATCAGCTTAAACAACTGAAATACATCCATTAATGCATTGATTTGCAGAATAAAATACACGTAGTAAATATAAATTCTTACCTGTTAGTTTCAGTGGGATTCATCTGAATAAATAATCCACATAAAGCATCCTTTTTTTTTGTTTTAATCCAAAACAGTGTCTAAACGAAAAAGTCCATCTGTACACACAGCTGCGTCATGAGAGCTCCTCTCCCCCACTGAGTCTTGGCAATTAAATTACAGCCACAAAGAAATAAAATAAAATAATGTTAAAATTAGTCTGTTTTGTCTCGAGTGGACTCACTCACTGTAACGTCCACAGTGAACCTGAACTACACTACCCACAATGCTCCCTGCGTTGACCGGCCAATCACGTTTTGCACTTAATGATGATGTCATCAGCAAGCGACAGGCAGCCAGTCTGCTGCAAACACAACAGACAGACTACTAAATTTATCGGAAGATAATTGGTCCGATGATGGTTTTAAAACTTACCTGAAAAGCTAATGCGCTAGCAAAAACATTAGCTTCGATAATTACCTGTTATTGGATTAGTTGAACTGTGCCCACCACTGTCAATTGTACATGCTGATAACTGCTGTTAATTTCATTTACATAAAATCTTTAGACCAGGGGTTAATTTGAGCCGGATCCTGCCAAAACAGGATCTGGCACCTCTTGATTTTGACCCCCCTGTGTTCCGGGACTTATTTGGGCTGATCTGGCACCTCTCATGAATAAAAAAAATATATATTTGTATGAAAAACGTTTTAAAATGTATTAAATAAATTGATACATTTTATTTAAATAACAAATCTTCATAAGTTCATGTCGTTTATTAAAACTCAACGTTATTTGAGAGTCAGAGATTTGTTGCTTGGCACACAAACCATGCCCCAACAGGAACAAAACAGAAACCTAGAAAATTCGCAAGTGAGGAGCAACCGAATCGAGAGGAACAAAGGAATGGTGTTTCATTTCCAAAAAAAACAACATGTCTAAACGACAGATGAGTTTGATGTCCTTTTTTAAGAAAAAGGAAGAGGGAGATGCCTCAGAATGACTTAACGCAACCGGCGATGGGGGCAGCAGCATCGCTGGTCATGCTAGCAGTCACAAGGCAAGTGAAGAAGCAAGTATGGCTACCGCCTCAACAGCTAGCCACGGCCACGGCTGATACAGCAGCGGATCAAGTTAATCGCCACCAGCCAAATGCAGCGCAAAGAGACAGCCATGTGGATCACCAACAGGCCAGTGCCTTGGCATCTAGCCTGGAGCAAGGAACAAGCAAGCTGGACCAAGAGGTGGGAACAGGGACAGTTAGCTTGGAATGTTCAGGGGGAGAGGAGAGCGTGGAGAGCAGAGGAGTGTGGGATGTGCAGTGAGAGGTTAGGGATGGGATGCACAACTGTTTGGACAGCAGATCAGTTCAAAGTCAAGCAGACTTACTACCCCTGGCTTATTATGGAAAGTTCTGGTTTGGGCTGCACAATTTGTAAGAAGGTGGGGACATTGGGGCCAGAAAAGACTGGGGGGATGAAAGTCGCGAAAGAGTGGGTGTCTAGTACAGTGGCATCGTCTGCTTCGGATATTAAAAAACAGCAACGCACACTTTGGAAAAAGTATTCGAACATGCCCGCGCATATCTTCACATGCGTTTGTGAACAATTTAGGCATTATGTGCGATGCACTGCAAGAATTGTCTGAGCTCTCAGTCGAGCTTCAAAAAAGAGACGTTACCATCATTTCAACACACAAGACAATTTGTCGTGAAATCAGGGTACTTGAGGCAATGTCAGATCGGCCAGGCCGCTACACTGAACTGAGCCAAAGGGGGATCGCTGAAAACGCTTTCCAAGGTGTCACACTGAATGGAGGAAAATCAAGCGACAAAACACTCGACCCCAAGCAGTTTTTCCTAACTGTGGCCAAGAACTTGGAGGACTGCAAGTTATCTCAAGGAGGTCGGTTGCCAGATAAAACTGGATATAACAGGTTCATCGAGGAGTTGAAGGTGCTTTACGCACAGTATTGGCCCGATGGAGCAGATGTGCTGTATGGAGAGACTGAGGTTGAGTCGCTATGTCAGCACTTCAACATTACCAACCCACACGCAGTCATACGGGTCTACAGGGCGAACAGAGACTCAGGTGGAAATGACATGCTCGATGAACTGATGGAGTTACTTGTTGCTGTCAACAGCATTCCCATTGCAAATGCTGAATGTTTTCTTAAATGAACCTGATATGCACTCCCAACCGTGGCTCTCTGCTCATACCCACCATATCATCTTTGCTGTTCCTAAATCTTGTTGGACCACCCCTGGATAAATTCAACCCTGTCCCTTACGTGAGGTCGTGGGTGGCCAAGGGACACAGAACTGCCACAGACACATGCAGTAAAACCCTAAACAGGGAGGGGAGGAGAATCCTGACATGCTGGTGATGTGGAGTATTTGGAACAACTAAATGGTGAGCATACTTTGCATTCGTAGGACGCCGTGCCAATCCTTAAATAAAAATGGAAGATTTGTGTAACCTGTTGTAAGCTCTGATTTTTGAAAATGTTTTACACGTAGAGCTGTTAAGTCCCTCCTGGTGCGGACAGTTGCATGCGCCCTGCAGAGTATAACCTAAATATTGGTTAATTGTTGTCATAATAGCATTTATAAAAGGGATGTTGTCTGAAATTGAGGCTTTTAAGTGCGACAGCTCTAGAAGTGACCATTCACATGTTGTTTTTCTGTGCGTTCCGGGACCTGTGTCCATCTCGTCATCGCCGTGCTGTCATATGTACTTTGCGTTCCAGTATCTAATGATTTACAAATTAAGCACTGCTTTAGACGATTGCCTTGCATCACTGAGAAGCTGGATGTCCAGTAACTTCCTACAACCCCAATTCCAATGAAGTTGGGACGTTGTGTAAAATGTAAATAAAACAGAATACAATGATTTTCAAATCCTCTTCAACCTATAGTCAATTGAATACACCACAAAGACAAGATATTTAATGTTCAAACTGATAAACTTTATTGTTTTTGTGCAAATATTTGTTCATTTTGAAATGGATGTCTGCAACACGTTTCTAAAAAGCTGGGACAGTTGTATGCTTACCACTGTGTTACATCACCTTTCCTTCTAACAACACTCAATAAGCATTTGGGAACTGAGGACACTAATTGTTGAAACTTTGTAAGTGGAATTCTTTCCCGTTCTTGCTTGATGTACGACTTCAGTTGTTCAACAGTCCGGGGTCTCCGTTGTCGTATTTTGTGCTTCATAATGCGCCACACATTTTCAGTGGGCGACAGGTCTGGACTGCAGGCAGGCCAGTCTAGTACCCGCACTCTTTTACTACGAAGCCACGCTGTTGTAACACGTGCAGAATGTGTCTTGGCATTGTCTTGCTGAAATAAGCAGGGACGTCCCTGAAAAAGACGTTGCTTGGATGGCAGCATGTGTTGCTCCAAAACCTGGATGTACCTTTCAGCATTGATGGTGCCATCACAGATGTGTAAGTTGCCCATGCCATGGGCACTAACACACCCCCATACCATCACAGATGCTGGCTTTTGAACTTTGTGCTGGTAACAATCTGGATGGTCTTTTTCCTCTTTTGTCCAGAGGACACGACATCCATGATTTCCAAAAACAATTTGAAATGTGGACTCATCAGACCACAGCACACTTTTCCAGTTCACGTCTGTCCATTTCAAATGAGCTCGGGCCCAGAGAAGATGGTGGCATTTCTGGATGTTGTTGAAGCTTGGCTTTCACTTTGCATGGTAGAGTTTTAACTTGCACTTGTAGATGTAGCGACGAACTGTGTTAACTGACAATGGTTTTCTGAAGTGTTCCTGAGCCCACACAGTAAGATCCTTTACACAATGATGTCAGTTTTTAATGCAGTGCCACCTGAGGGATTGAAGGTCACGGGCATTCAATGTTGGTTTTCACCCTTGCTGCTTACGTGTAGAAAGTTCTCCAGATTCTCTGAATCTTCTGATTATATTATGGACTGTAGATGATGGAATCCCTAAATTCCTTGCAATTGAATGTTGAGAAACATTGTTGCGAATGATGGGCAGGCTTTGAGTGAGCACTGGTCCACCCCGCTCGTCGTTTTTTCATTGCGAGGAAATGGCGGAATGATTTGGGCTTTGTTCCATCAGAATTTTTCCATCAGGCTTTCCATGACAAAATCTCTTATTAAAAGTGAAATCTGCCGGAAAATGGCTGATGTCCAGCTTTTGTGATAACCAGAGAAATTGCACACGATGGTCCCGGATCCACACAGCCATCCGTTTAGAAATGAAATGGTCGTTTCAGCCTGTCGATCGCGGCTCGGAGTGCGGCGAGCCGTGCGCCATTGTGGGCCGTCCTTAAAGCGGTAGTAACACGCCCATAAAATTTTCACCGAAAACCATGTGAATTTTCCGAATGGTTTCCAGCTGCCTGTCTCTAACAGTTTCTGAAAAAATTCTGATGGAACAAAGCCCAAATCATTCCGCCATTTCCTCGCAATGAAAAAACGGCGAGAGGGGTGGACCAGTGCTCACTCAAAGCCTGCCCACAGGCGAATGACGCAACCGACAGGCGTGAAAAAACTCACGCATGCGCACGAAGGTTCAAGCTTGGCTGACGTAAAATATATGAATCAAATCCATATAGTTTTTGAAAAAAATAAAAAGGTCGGATACTTTTCTCACAGACCTCGTAGTTGTTATGGATGAAGAGAGTGAACCCAAGATTTCTGGAACAGAGTACCAAAGACATTTATTGACTGGGTGAAGATGAGAAGACTGAAAACACTGATGGAAATCATGACAGACTAAATGCCACAAAGTGGTATGACAAGACAATAAACACAGCCGGACTAACAGCAGAGAAACCTTCAATGATCAACTGAAAGAGCGCATGATAACAAGACAGACAGGACACAGGTGTGTGATTACAAATCAGGTGCAGTTATGCAAACAGAGTGAAGACAGAGGATGGTGCAACTCCACCCACGGTCACCAGAGGGGGTCAGAGACAACTGGAGAGATGACGGTGATAACAGCCCCTGGGAAAAACAAACAAACAAATAAGACCACACAAGAACACAAACCGACACAGTCAGGGTAGGAAATATGACAAAAATCATGATTCAGCTTTTCAGACAAGCTTACATCATCACCGTACTCATAATGAGGACATACGTACCTGATGCTTGTAAAGGTTTTCTGTTGATCTATGCAACATCTGCAGACATGGACTGAGAGGTTATTGGGCTCCTGCACCAAATCCATCAGCAACCTCCATTAGATTCAAGACTGCACCAACGTACACACACAACTTCTAACAAATGCTTCTTTAATCACTTCAGTCAGTTGATTAGAAGACACGTGGTGTCATTCTGATTTTACAGATTAGCGGCTGAATTTGGCCCTCCAGCACAGGGGTAGGCAACCTGTTCCAGAAAGAGCCATGAGAGTGCAGGTTTTCTTTGCAGCCGCTGAGTCCACCAGGTGATTTTACTGATTAATATCACTTTGAGCAGATGGAATCAGTTAATCAGTGAAATCACCTGGTGGAGTCAGTGGCTGCAAAGAAAACCTGCACCCTCATGGCTCTTTCTGGAACAGGTTGCCTACCCCTGCTTCAGCGGTTTAAAAGCGATAATGATGTTTGTGTGTCTTCAGAAAAAGACGCAGCGGTGGACATCGCCAGGAGCGGCATTCTGCCAGCACTGACTGAGGTTCTGAGGATGAAGAGCAGCCTGAGCTGCCAGGTGGCACTGATGGTGGCAGAGCTGGCACGAGAAGGTAAAAAAATGAGGTGGGCTTCATAGATAATTGGCAAAGCTTCTGGGGAAAACCTGGTCTTGTTAGGAGAGACGGCATCCATCCCGCTTTGGATGGAGCAGCTCTCATTTCTAGAAATCTGGCCAGTTTTCTTAAATCCTCCAAACCGTGACTATCCAGGGTTGGGACCAGGAAGCAGAGTTGTAGTCTTACACACCTCTCTGCAGCTTCTCTACCCCTGCCATCCCCTCATTACCCCATCCCCGTAGACACGGTGCCTGCTCCCAGACCACCAATAACCAGCAAAAATCTATTTAAGCATAAAAATTCAAAAAGAAAAAATAATATAGCACCTTCAACTGCACCACAGACTAAAACAGTTAAATGTGGTCTATTAAACATTAGGTCTCTCTCTTCTAAGTCCCTGTTGGTAAATGATATGATAATTGATCAACATATTGATTTATTCTGCCTTACAGAAACCTGGTTACAGCAGGATGAATATGTTAGTTTAAATGAGTCAACACCCCCGAGTCACACTAACTGTCAGAACGCTCATAGCACGGGCCGGGGCGGAGGATTAGCAGCAATCTTCCATTCCATCTTATTAATTAATCCAAAACCCAGACAGAGCTTTAATTCATTTGAAAGCTTCACTCTTAGTCTTGTCCATCCAAATTGGAAGTCCCAAAAACCAGTTTTATTTGTTATTATCTATCGTCCACCTGGTCGTTACTGTGAGTTTCTCTGTGAATTTTCAGACCTTTTGTCTGACTTAGTGCTTAGCTCAGATAAGATAATTATAGTGGGCGATTTTAACATCCACACAGATGCTGAGAATGACAGCCTCAACACTGCATTTAATCTATTATTAGACTCAATTGGCTTTGCTCAAAATGTAAATGAGTCCACCCACCACTTTAATCATACCTTAGATCTTGTTCTGACTTATGGTATGGAAATTGAAGACTTAACAGTATTCCCTGAAAACTCCCTTCTGTCTGATCATTTCTTAATAACATTTACATTTACTCTGATGGACTACCCAGCAGTGGGGAATAAGTTTCATTACACTAGAAGTCTTTCAGAAAGCACTGTAACTAGGTTTAAGGATATGATTCCTTCTTTATGTTCTCTAATGCCATATACCAACACAGGGCAGAGTAGCTACCTAAACTCTGTGAGTGAGATATAGTATCTCGTCAATAGTTTTACGTCCTCATTGAAGACAACTTTGGATGCTGTAGCTCCTCTGAAAAAGAGAGCCTTAAATCAGAAGTGCCTGACTCCGTGGTATAACTCACAAACTCGCAGCTTAAAGCAGATAACCCGTAAGTTGGAGAGGAAATGGCCTCTCACTAATTTAGAAGATCTTCACTTAGCCTGGAAAAAGAGTCTGTTGCTCTATAAAAAAGCCCTCCGTAAAGCTAGGACATCTTACTACTCATCACTAATTGAAGAAAATAAGAACAACCCCAGGTTTCTTTTCAGCACTGTAGCCAGGCTGACAAAGAGTCAGAGCTCTATTGAGCCGAGTATTCCTTTAACTTTAACTAGTAATGACTTCATGACTTTCTTTGCTAATAAAATTTTAACTATTAGAGAAAAAATTACTCATAACCATCCCAAAGACATATCATTATCTTTGGCTGCTTTCAGTGATGTCGGTATTTGGTTAGACTCTTTCTCTCTGATTGTTCTGACTTATTTTCATTAGTTACTTCCTCCAAACCATCAACATGTCTATTAGACCCCATTCCTACCAGGCTGCTCAAGGAAGCCCTACCATTATTTAATGCTTCGATCTTAAATATGATCAATCTATCTTTGTTAGTTGGCTATGTACCACAGGCTTTTAAGGTGGCAGTAATTAAACCATTACTTAAAAAGCCATCACTTGACCCAGCTATCTTAGCTAATTATAGGCCAATCTCCAACCTTCCTTTTCTCTCAAAAATTCTTGAAAGGGTAGCTGTAAAACAGCTAACTGATCATCTGCAGAGGAATGGTCTATTTGAAGAGTTTCAGTCAGGGTTTAGAATCCATCATAGTACAGAAACAGCATTAGTGAAGGTTACAAATGATGTTCTTATTGCCTCAGACAGTGGACTCATCTCTGTGCTTGTTCTATTAGACCTCAGTGCTGCTTTTGATACTGTTGACCATAAAATTTTATTACAGAGATTAGAGCATGCCATAGGTATTAAAGGCACTGCGCTGTGGTGGTTTGAATCATATTTATCTAATAGATTACAATTTGTTCATGTAAATGGGAAATCTTCACAGACTAAGGTTAATTATGGAGTTCCCCAAGGTTCTGTGCTAGGACCAATTTTATTCACTTTATACATGCTTCCCTTAGGCAGTATTATTAGACGGCATTGCTTAAATTTTCATTGTTACGCAGATGATACCCAGCTTTATCTATCCATGAAGCCAGAGGACACACACCAATTAGCTAATCTGCAGGATTGTCTTACAGACATAAAGACATGGATGACCTCTAATTTCCTGCTTTTAAACTCAGATAAAACTGAAGTTATTGTACTTGGCCCCACAAATCTTAGAAACATGGTGTCTAACCAGATCCTTACTCTGGATGGCATTACCCTGACCTCTAGTAATACTGTGAGAAATCTTGGAGTCATTTTTGATCAGGATATGTCATTCAATGCGCATATTAAACAAATATGTAGGACTGCTTTTTTGCATTTACGCAATATCTCTAAAATTAGAAAGGTCTTGTCTCAGAGTGATGCTGAAAAACTAATTCATGCATTTATTTCCTCTAGGCTGGACTATTGTAATTCATTATTATCAGGATGTCCTAAAAGTTCCCTGAAAAGCCTTCAGTTAATTCAAAATGCTGCAGCTAGAGTACTGACAGGGACTAGAAGGAGAGAGCATATCTCACCCATATTGGCCTCTCTTCATTGGCTTCCTGTTAATTCTAGAATAGAATTTAAAATTCTTCTTCTTACTTATAAGGTTTTGAATAATCAGGTCCCATCTTATCTTAGGGACCTCATAGTACCATATCACCCCAATAGAGCGCTTCGCTCTCAGACTGCAGGCTTACTTGTAGTTCCTAGGGTTTGTAAGAGTAGAATGGGAGGCAGAGCCTTCAGCTTTCAGGCTCCTCTCCTGTGGAACCAGCTCCCAATTCAGATCAGGGAGACAGACACCCTCTCTACTTTTAAGATTAGGCTTAAAACTTTCCTTTTTGCTAAAGCTTATAGTTAGGGCTGGATCAGGTGACCCTGAATCATCCCTTAGTTATGCTGCTATAGACTTAGACTGCTGGGGGGTTCCCATGATGCACTGAGTGTTTCTTTCTCTTTTTGCTCTGTATGCACCACTCTGCATTTAATCATTAGTGATCGATCTCTGCTCCCCTCCACAGCATGTCTTTTTCCTGGTTCTCTCCTTCAGCCCCAACCAGTCCCAGCAGAAGACTGCCCCTCCCTGAGCCTGGTTCTGCTGGAGGTTTCTTCCTGTTAAAAGGGAGTTTTTCCTTCCCACTGTAGCCAAGTGCTTGCTCATAGGGGGTCGTTTTGACCGTTGGGGTTTTTCTGTAATTATTGTATGGCTTTGCCTTACAATATAAAGCGCCTTGGGGCAACTGTTTGTTGTGATTTGGCGCTATATAAATAAAATTGATTTGATTTGATTTTGAAAATCCATTTGTGTTGCATGCTTTAAATGTTTTGTCACCGTTGGAGGCTTTTGCAACCAAAAAGCGCCATATTGGCCGGAGGGCTTCTGTTGAGGCTGAAGAGTTGATCGTTTCAAATTGACAGAAGAATTAAAGCAACAGAATAAAACCCGTAACAGAACTGTTGGGACCCAAACTCCAGATCTCGTTCTCCCTACACTTTAGTGTTGTACTGATTCCATCAACAAAAATCATTCAAACCTCAGTGACCTTTGGCGACCACTAGAAGAGGTCTTGGACCACAGGTTGGGAAGCAGGCACCTCTAGTCATGTGTACTTTTCTGTACATTGTTTCAGCTGCAGTCAGAGAGCCGTGCATCGAGGCAGGACTGGTGAAGGCGCTGGTTCCTCATCTGAACAGCAGCGACCCGGAGATGCTGCTCAACACAGGCCGGGCCATCGGACGCATCTGCTTTGACAACCGTGAGTTGAACCAAGTGCACATGGAAACACCGAAACCAGGACCCTACGGGCATCTAGGGACCACAGACACACACTCAATGGTCATAAGACCAGTTTCATCATTCATACAACACTTAAATATTAAAGGAGAACTAAGTAACTTTGTGGCCTTAGTTCTAATTTTAAATTACTTGTTTTGGGGAGAATGGGGGGGGGCTCTCCCCCCCCATGAGGTCTAGGATTGGCTGTGAGGTAAAGATCGTCTAGAACAGGGATTGAAACTTGAAGTAACACTAGTTACAGGAAGCGGTCCAATGAAAGCTGACGTTCTGTCAGTGGTTTATTAATGGCACAATCAGTTGGACGCATCAAACTCAGTCAAAAATAATGAGAGGAGACTCTTGCATTCACCGAAGCAACCAGTAACGAGTAGCTCAGGCCACCATCTTAGGAGAGGGACTGTACTAGTTTACACTGTGAGAGTCAGAGAGATGTTTGTGAGGCGTCGTCCTGTGAGAGTTTGTTCTTATTTATTACATGGACCACGCTGTCCTTCACCTCTAAACATGGACAAGTGGTAATTTTACAGCACAGTGTGGCGTTCTGTTCCACTTTAATACTCTGAGTATGTTTGATCAGTTGGCCTACATGCGGTCAGCAAAGTTGACTTTATCATTTCATAACCCTTCACGGTCCAAGATATGACATTATAGAACTTATAAAACCTCCAACAGCATGCGACACTCATACAGCTGTAAAGCTGATCTCCCACCACAGGTTTTTGGACCTGACTGCCTTCCTGATTACAAAAATGAGGAAATTGAGCCTAATTTGTTACAACAGCCATCTGAAGTTGCGTCATACTATTATACACCACATTAGCGTTGACTACAAGGGCTATTGAACACATCCCCATGACATGAGAGCTACTGAGCATGCCCACATTGGGACAGTGTGCCATCTACGTGCAGTAACATCTGTTATTACAAAGCTAAAATGTACCTGTTAACTGAAGGCTTGTGGACGTACATTTCAGAAGGAGAAGTAAAGCTGTCAGTGAACAGCCCATCCTTGAATGCATCACCCTGCACACACGCTGACCACTGAATTCCGCTGCTCTGTCCATTTGTTTTCACCCCACTGCAAAGAAATCACCCACTACCTGCTTCACAAATGACGCAATCTGCATTTTCATTTTCTCCTTTAATTTTTGACCTGGCACCAAAGTAACTGAGCAGCCAAATCCACATTCAAGCAGAAACAATTTATTTCAAGAAGAAACGATTTATTTCAAGACGCAAACATGTTACCGTCCATCTGCACAGAAAAACATGTTACCGTCCATCTGCACAGAAAAACTTCAACCCCAATTCCAGTGAAGTTGGGACGTTGTGTAAAATGTAAATAAAAATAGAATACAATGATTTCCAAATCCTCTTCAACCGATATTCACTTGAATACACCACAAAGACAAGATATTTAATGTTCAAACTGATACATCACCTTTCCTTCTAACAACAATCAATAAGCGTTTGGGAACTGAGGACACCAATTGTTGAAGCTTTGTAGGTGGAATTCTTTCCCATTCTTGATTGATGTACGTTGATGTTCAACAGTCCGGGGTCTCCGTTGTTGTATTTTGCGCTTCATAATGCGCCACACATTTTCAGTGGGCGACAGGTCTGGACTGCAGGCAGGCCAGTCTAGTACCCGCACTCTTTTACTATGAAGCCACACTGTTGTAACTCGTGCAGAATGTGGCTTGGCATTGTCTTGCTGAAATAAAGCAGGGACGTCCCTGAAAAAGACGTTGCTTGGATGGCAGCATGTGTTGCTCCAAAACCTGGATGTACCTTTCAGCATTGATGGTGCCATCACAGATGTGTAAGTTGTCCATGCCATGGGCACTAACACACCCCCATACCATCACAGATGCTGGCTTTTGAACTTTGCACTGGTAACAATCTGGACCGTCTTTTTCCTCTTTTGTCCAGAGGACACGACATCCATGATTTCCAAAAACAATTTGAAATGTGGACTCATCAGACCACAGCACACTTTTCCACTTTGCATCTGTCCACTTCAAATGAGCTCAGGCCCAGAGAAGGCGGCGGCGTTTCTGGATGTTGTTGATGTTTGGCTTTCACTTTGCATGGTAGAGTTTTAACTTGTACTTGTAGATGTAGCGACGAACTCTGTTAACTGACAATGGTTTTCTGAAGTGTTCCTGAGCCCACGCGGTAAGATCCTTTACACAACGATGTCGGTTTTTAATGCAGTGCCGCCTGAGGGATCGAAGGTCACGGGCATTCAGTGTTGGTTTTCAGCCTTGCCGCTTACGTGTAGAAAGTTCTCCAGATTCTCTGAATCTTCTGATTATATTATGGACTGTAGATGATGGAATCCCTAAATTCCTTGCAATTGAACATTGAGAAACATTGTTCTTAAACTGATTGATTTTTTCACGCACCTGTTCACAAAGTGGTGATCCTCGCCCCATCTTTGCTTGTGAACAGCTGAGCCTTTTGGGGATGCTGCTTTTATACCCAATCATGACACTCACCTGTTTCCAATTAACCTGTTCATTTGTGGAATGTTCCAAACAGGTGTTCTTTGAGCATTCATCAACTTTCCCAGTCTTTTGTTGCCACTCCCAGCTTTTTGGAAACCTGTTGCAGGCATCCATTTCAAAATGAGCAAATATTTGCACAAAAACAATAACGTTTATCAGTTTGAACATTAAATATCTTGTCTTTGTGGTGTATTCAATTGAATATAGGTTGAAGAAGATTTGCAAATCATTGTATTCTGTTTTTATTTACATTTCACACAACGTCCCAACTTCACTGGAGTTTGGGTTGTATTATAAAAACTCCATGTTTTTAACAGCGGGTTGCTGCACGATGGACAGTGTTCATATGTGCAGCTGTAAAGGCAAAAATACTGTGTTTGATGTGAAAGACCCTTTAGTGAGAGAAAAAGGACAAGAGGCAGGACGTTTGGGAAAGGAAAGCACCCGAGGAGACCAGATCATGATACCTTCAGCCATCCATGTAGAACGTGTCCGACAGGGAGACACACAGTTGACCAAAGGACAATGTTCAATGCCGGTAAAACTCTCTGTGTTTGACACACAGCGGATCAGCAGGACCAGCTGGTCCAGAGCGGCGTTGTCCCCAGACTGGTGTCCATCATGAGGGAGCATCACGCCAATGACCTGCTGGTCAACGTTTGCCTGCTGGCCCTGTGTAACCTGGCAGACATGGGTAAGTCGGCTCTCTGTGTCCTTAAAAAAGAAAAGATTATTATTCTACCACAAGTCACAGCGCGCTCGGACCATTAATGACATGTACCATGTTTGACATTTGACAGATAACTGCTGTCACCACACACACACACACACACACACACACACACACACACACACACACACACACACACACACACACACACACACACACACACACACACACACACACACACATCAAAAGCCAAACAGTGACAGTAACGGGGACAAAACCCATTTGCGCAAAAACTGAAGATAAAAACACACTTGAGGTCGTCATCATATAAACAGTTGTCTCAGTTAGTCTCCAGTTGCAACACATACTGCAGACGTGTGAGTTTCATGACCGCACGTGTGCTTCAAGCTGTGTGTGTCAGGATTTGGACTTTTTGTTTCATGTTTGTTCTGTTTTGTTCTTCTTAGTTTAGATTTTCTGTGTGTTACTTCTCTTGTTGGGTTTTTCCTGCTTGGGCTTTGACTTTCCCTATCTCTCTTGTCTGTCTCTCTTGCTGCTTGGTGGTGGGCGGTGCACACTGTCTGGGCCACACCCTGTTCTGGAGCTTTCCACACATCTGTTTCTAATCTGTAGCTCATCACCAGGGAGTATATAAGCTTCACTGGTTGCACTAGTTCTCTGCCAATCGTTGCTCCTCGTGCCTTTGCTTCCAGCTCTGTTCATGTATGTTTCTAGTCCTGCTTGTTTTTTGACCACCTGCCTGTTTTTTCGACCACACATTATTGCCTGATGTTTCTGATTTGTTTGCTGATATTGGACTGCCTTTTTGTGTACCGGACCCTGCTGAGCCATTCAGTAAACGATCTGAAAAACCAGAGCTGTGAGTTTGAGTCCTGCATTTGTGTCCAGATGCCTCTGTCCATTCAGCCTGATAGTGTGTGAGAGCGACACGTCTGTGTGCAGATTTTAAGACAGTTTGGTCCAGAAGTATTTAGATGTGTTTGAAGTGAAGACACAAAGACTACTGACTGAACAAAATCTCATTTGTCTTTTGTTAATAATAAGGTCAGATACTTTTCTAATAGACCTCGTATATATATATAGATATATAGATAGATAGATAGATAGACAGATATATGCAGTGTCAGAATCCCAAAAACAAACAGTGGGTCCTGTTGTTGTGCTGAAAGCTTCCAGTTTTCTCTGCTGACTCATGAAACGTGGTTTTAAGTCTGAGCAGAGCATTTTTTTTTTTATCATTCTTGGTTATGATAGCTGGCTGGACACAAACTCACAGCTCTGTAGGCTTAAATCATTTACTGAGTTCATTAGCTGGGGTCGGTAAACGGTAAGGCGGTCAAACAGGAGCAGAAGTACAGTGATCATCAGGCTGGAGGCGTGGTCGAGGAAGGCAAGCAGGTGGTCAAAAACACAATGAGGCAAAACGAAGCAAGGCAAAAAATACAAGAAAGAGCTGGAAAGAGGCCACAAATTAAGAACAGGTATGAGGAAAAGCTTCCACAACCAACCAGGGTGTGGTTAGACAGAGGGAAACCCCCACCACCGAGCACCAAGACAGAGACCAGAGAGAAACAAATCAAATCAATTTTATTTATATAGCGCCAAATCACAACAAACAGTTGCCCCAAGGCGCTTTATATTGTAAGGCAAAAGCCATACAATAATTATGTAAAAACCCCAACGGTCAAAACGACCCCCTGTGAGCAAGCACTTGGCGACAGTGGGAAGGAAAAACTCCCTTTTAACAGGAAGAAACCTCCAGCAGAACCAGGCTCAGGGAGGGGCAGTCTTCTGCTGGGACTGGTTGGGGCTGAGGGAGAGAACCAGGAAAAAGACATGCTGTGGAGGGGAGCAGAGATCGATCACTAATGATTAAATGCAGAGTGGTGCATACAGAGCAAAAAGAGAAAGAAACAGTGCATCATGGGAACCCCCCAGCAGTCTACGTCTATAGCAGCATAACTAAGGGATGGTTCAGGGTCACCTGATCCAGCCCTAACTATAAGCTTTAGCAAAAAGGAAAGAATGTCTTTATGTCTGTAAGACAATCCTGCAGTTCAACTAATTGGTGTGTGTCTTCTGGCTTCCAGAGACCAGAGAGAAAGAGACAGAGAAAACCCCAACAGAAAGAAACAGCCAGAGAACAGAAAAAAGTCAAATAAAACAGAACACGTACCAAACGACAGTCTAAATCCTGACAATTTTGCCTTATTGTTAGAATTTTCATTCTCAGATGTTTTGAAGAAAACTTTCTTGAATTTTTTTTTTTTTTTTTTTTTTTTAATTTCTGCTTCTAACGCCTTGGTCTTATCAGTACTGTCTCTTCTTTTCTTGGAAGCTTGTTCAGTCACTTTGCCTCTCACATAAGCTTCAGATGAGTCCCAAAGCATCTCCATGCTGTCTGTGCTGCCCACACTGACCTCATACTGATTGTCCTCAGCAAAACTCAATTTCAATTTCAATTTATTTTCATGAAAGACGTGCGGACGGATTGCAGCGTCGGCTCGCAGCCGCCGCAACGCTCCGCCACAGGAAAAACACCTCTGTTGGAAGCCTTAAGGACAAGTTGGAACATGTCCAACTGTTAAACAATTTCTCATATACTCACTCCACTGAAAGCCATCAAAAGCCGCCTGGATTTTACAAATGGTTATCAACACTGAGGTGTTTTTCGTGTGCCGCCGCACCGCGCCGGCTGCGTCTTTCATTAAAAAAATCTCCTTTAACAGTGGAATATCCGGATAAAATGCTGAAATCAGCTTCTTCTGAAACTTCTCTGTTCTCTCACGATGTCCTGGATCAATAGAGCCTGAAATGTGGAGGTTTTCAGGTTTTCTTAAAGCGACAGAATCACCTCAAAATCTCTCATCAGCCGTTAAAATTTTCACCGAAAACCAGCTTAATTTTTCGAACCGTGTCCACTTCGATGTGTCTCACAGGTTTAGAAAAAATTTTGATCAAACAAAGCGCCAGTCTCTCAGCAACTTCTCAGACAAAGGAATTCCGACGAGGGGCTGGACGACTCCTCCCACAAGGAGTGCTCACAGGCGAATGACGTCACCGACAGACGTGGAAAAACTCATGCGCACGAGGGTTCAAGCATGTCTGACGTAAAAACATATGAATGAAATCCATATAGTTTTTGAAAAAAATAAAAAGGACCTATACTTTATTGACAGCCCTCGTATTAAATATTAAAACCATTCACACAAGGACTAAATAATATAGTCTTACCTGTCTGTTTCAGTGAGATCATCTTCAGTCTGATGAAAACCCACCTTTACAAAACGATGTCTGAAAATAATTTAATTCCTTGTATCCTTAAAAGTCTGTTTGTCAATTTGGTGCCAGGTTACAGCACCGGCTATAATCCATTAATTGCGGCTGATGGGTCGAGTCTCTGCTGTTAATGAAGCCTCCTCTTGTTCCATCGCGAGCCGCTTTGCACCACAAGTTGAAAAACTCACAGCGCCTCATCTGCTCATAATGTCTCAGTCTGCACGTGATGAAATTATCCCATGATTCCCAAAACAATACAATAAAACAATGTGAAAATACTCAGTTTTGCCTCCGTGTTGAATGGAGAAGCTGCGGACACCGTGTTCCACCTGCCAATCAAAAGGATTCTGCTGGCGAGAATAACCGTTCTGACCCTGAAAACACTGTGCGGTTCCAACCCAAACCACTCAGTGGAAACGGGGCTGTCAGTAGTCTTTTGAAAATCCATAAATTAATCCATGAATTTTTGGGGCTGATGTCACTTCCTCCTTCTTCTCCAATCTTAGGACTCGCCCAGACGTTTCTGGTTTTTAATGGCGCGCAGTTCAAAATCCAAATATTTATCTCTCCACTAACTATGCACCAGGAAAAGATAAATTTCAAACTGCTAAATTTTAGTCTTAAATACTCAAAAAACATTACATATCGTGTCACTTACACTTTAAAGCTGGAGCCAGAAATACAATTCCGGTTTCTCCGCTTACAGCATCTTTGTCCACAGACTCTGCAAGGGAGGCTTTGACAGAGCAAGATGTGGCACATGTACTGATGTCTCAGCTGAAACGGGCACCTGACGCAGAACGCCGACACGTCATCCTGGAAATACTGGGATCTCTGGCTGAGAACGGTAAGACAGGATGGACAGAAGGAAGACAGAGCAAATGAAAACTGTACAGAAAGCTACGGCTTCAACATGTCCTCTGTCAACACATCCTCTGTCAACATGTCCTCTGTCAGCATGTCCTCTGTCAACATGTCCTCTGTCAACACGTCCTCTCAGCATGTCCTCTGTCAACACATCCTCTGTCAGCATGTCCTCTGTCAACACGTCCTCAAAAAAATGAGGTGGGCTTCATAGATAATTGGCAAAATTCTGGGGAAAACCTGGTCTTGTTAGGAGAGACGGCATCCATCCCACTTTGGATGGAGCAGCTCTCATTTCTAGAAATCTGGCCAATTTTCTTAAATCCTCCAAACCGTGACTATCCAGGGTTGGGACCAGGAAGCAGAGTTGTAGTCTTACACACCTCTCTGCAGCTTCTCTCCCCCTGCCATCCCCTCATTACCCCATCCCCGTAGAGACGGTGCCTGCTCCCAGACCACCAATAACCAGCAAAAATCTATTTAAGCATAAAAATTCAAAAAGAAAAAATAATATAGCAGCTTCAACTGCACCACAGACTAAAACAGTTAAATGTGGTCTATTAAACATTAGGTCTCTCTCTCCTAAGTCCCTGTTAGTAAATGATATAATAACTGATCAACATATTGATTTATTCTGCCTTACAGAAACCTGGTTACAGCAGGATGAATATGTTAGTTTAAATGAGTCAACACCCCCGAGTCACACTAACTGCCAGAACGCTTGTAGCACGGGCCGAGGCGGAGGATTAGCAGCAATCTTCCACTCCAGCTTATTAATTAATCAAAGACCCAGACAGAGCTTTAATTCATTTGAAAGCTTGACTCTTAGTCTTGTCCATCCAAATTGGAAGTCCCAAAAACCAGTTTTATTTGTTATTATCTATCGTCCACCTGGTCGTTACTGTGAGTTTCTCTGTGAATTTTCAGACCTTTTGTCTGACTTAGTGCTTAGCTCAGATAAGATAATTATAGTGGGCGATTTTAACATCCACACAGATGCTGAGAATGACAGCCTCAACACTGCATTTAATCTACTGTTCTCTCTGATTGTTCTGTCTGAGTTATTTTCATTAGTTACTTCATCCAAACCATCAACATGTTTATTAGACCCCATTCCTACCAGGCTGCTCAAGGAAGCCCTACCATTATTTAATGCTTCGATCTTAAATATGATCAATCTATCTTTATTAGTTGGCTATGTACCACAGGCTTTTAAGGTGGCAGTAATTAAACCATTACTTAAAAAGCCATCACTTGACCCAGCTATCTTAGCTAATTATAGGCCAATCTCCAACCTTCCTTTTCTCTCAAAAATTCTTGAAAGGGTAGTTGTAAAACAGCTAACTGATCATCTGCAGAGGAATGGTCTATTTGAAGAGTTTCAGTCAGGTTTTAGAATCCATCATAGTACAAAAACAGCATTAGTGAAGGTTACAAATGATCTTCTTATGGCCTCAGACAGTGGACTCATCTCTGTGCTCGTCCTGTTAGACCTCAGTGCTGCTTTTGATACTGTTGACCATAAAATTTTATTACAGAGATTAGAGCATGCCATAGCTATTAAAGGCACTGCGCTGCAGTGGTTTGAATCATATTTATCTAATAGATTACAATTTGTTCATGGAAATGGGGAATCTTCTTCACAGACTAAGGTTAATTATGGAGTTCCACAAGGTTCTGTGCTAGGACCAATTTTATTCACTTTATACATGCTTCCCTTAGGCAGTATTATTAGACGGCATTGCTTAAATTTTCATTGTTACGCAGATGATACCCAGCTTTATCTATCCATGAAGCCAGAGGACACACACCAATTAGCTAAACTGCAGGATTGTCTTACAGACATAAAGACATGGATGACCTCTAATTTCCTGCTTTTAAACTCAGATACAACTGAAGTTATTGTACTTGGCCCCACAAATCTTAGAAACATGGTGTCTAACCAGATCCTTACTCTGGATGGCATTACCCTGACCTCTAGTAATACTGTGAGAAATCTTGGAGTCATTTTTGATCAGGATATGTCATTCAATGCGCATATTAAACAAATATGTAGGACTGCTTTTTTGCATTTGTGCAATATCTGTTGTATGGCTGGGGGGGCCTGGCTGCCTTTTTGTTTCTGTCTTTTGTCCTGTCTTTTGTTTTTCCTTTCAGGTGGTGCGCATTTGGGACTGAGTGGCTGTGTAGCTGAGTTTATCAGGACCTCACCCTGATCACCTGAGGCTGATCACCTGCGGCTCGTCAGGACTCACAGCTGTGGTGCATCTACATGGATTGGAACATGGTGGCATTTAAGACTGGAGTACACAGTGTGTATTTGCCAGAGACTCGACCTTGTGACCAGACGGGTGAGATCATCGTCTCGGGAGCCATCTCATCATCAGTGGATGCAGAGAACGTCCAGGTTTGATGCATGGTCTGTGAAAGAGGAGGGGGTGAGGTCTCACGCTCGTCAGCACACTTCCTGAGGTACGTTAGATTTTGTGACTAACATTTATACAGTCAGTAAATGTGGTGTCCCTCACACCTTATTATATTGAGCTGTATGTTGGTCGTATAATCAGCTTCCTCTGCAGTGGAGTTTTGTGAACTGGGTGTTCCATGCCTGCAGGGTGGGAAGCTGATTAGTAATTAAGCCAGGAAGTGTTTGCTGTTTGTGCACCTTTGAGCGTTCTCTCTGTGTGTTGAGTGTGGACTCACATAATGATTCTGTTATTTGTCGGACGCAGCTCGGAGAACCGACCAGCGTTTGAAGGACCCAGTATGAAATAAGCAGAGCACGGTACAAAGGCTAACTGAATTTAATACATAACAGTGATACAAAAAATAACAAAAGAAAGTGCGGTCTGGCGTGGTGCGCTCCCAGCAGCGCTAACGGTCCGGAGCCAGAAGCTGTTCGGACCCAAGGACCCCGCCGACACCCCCCAGGTGGCCGCAACAAACCGAGTCTGTGAAAGAAGGAACCATTATGTGAGTCCACACTCTACACACAGAGAGAACACTTAAAGGTGTACAAACAGCAAACACTTTCTGGCTTGATTACTAATCAGCTTCCCAACCTGCAGGCATGGAACATCCAGTTCACAAAACTCCACTGCAGTGGAAGCCGATACATGACTAACATACAGCTCAATATAAAAAGGTGTGAGGGACACCACATTTACTGACTGTATAAATGTTAGTCACAAAATCTAACGTACCTCAGGAAGTGTGCTGACGAGCATGAGACCTCACCCCCTCCTCTTTCACAGACCGTGCATCAAACCCTGGACGTTCTCTGCATCCACTGATGATGAGATGGCTCCCGAGACGACGATCTCACCCGTCTGGTCACAAGGTCGAGTCTCTGGCAAATACACACTGTACACTCCAGTCTTAAATGCCACCATGTTCCAATCCATATAGATGCACCTCAGCTGTGAGTCCTGACGAGCCGCAGGTGATCAGGGTGAGGTCCTGATAACCTCAGCAACACAGCCACTCAGTCCCAAATGCAAGCCACCTGGAAGGAAAAACAAAAGACAGAAACAAAAAGGCAGCCAGGCCCCCCAGCCATACA
The DNA here is from genome assembly GCF_902500255.1 of Thalassophryne amazonica. Taxonomy (NCBI): domain Eukaryota; kingdom Metazoa; phylum Chordata; class Actinopteri; order Batrachoidiformes; family Batrachoididae; genus Thalassophryne; species Thalassophryne amazonica. The sequence continues at coordinate 98,232,267 of NC_047115.1, forward strand.
ACAGTACCCCACCCTCACGGGAAGCCTCCCGGCGACCACACAAACCTGGCCCAGGAGAAACACCCCCCTCCAGGGACCATGGCTGGAAACCGCATCTGCATTCGTCTTCCAACAGAATGGTTGATGTCCTTTCCTCTGGCTGCATCCTTGCCTTTGTTTCAGTCAGTCACTTAGCACAGGTGTGGCCAGGAGTTCTTAAATCTGTGCGGTCAGCCTTTATCCAACCATGTGCGGTCATTAGTCATAAAACAAAAAAGAAACACAAACAACCAAACCACCCCCCCCCCTCCCCAGGGGACCGTCCTATCAAACCCCGGGATGAGGAGAAAAGAAAAACCCCAAACTTAAGCTTACAAATAAAAGCGCTAAAACACCCCCCCCCCCCAAACGACATGTAGGGACCAACACCCCCCAGAGGACTTCCCGCCAGCTCCAGGAGTAATAACCACAGCCGAGGTCCCTCTGGGATCCAACGTCACCCACGGGGACTCCCAGCGCCTCCCAGAGGACCACTCGTCAACCCCAGGAGATGCCTCCCCTCACGACCAACGGACCCAGCCCCGGCCGTCTATGGCTAGATGGACCCACAGCCCTTTCCCCCCCAGAGGACACCACAGTCAAACCCTGAGGGCGGAAACTGGGGGAAAACACCCCCCCCCCCCCAGGTGCAGAGGTTACCTGGGAAACGCCCAGCATAACCACACTGCACCACTCCAGCAACGCCGACACTACGGCTCACACGGCTGGAGCCAGAGGAGAAGAGAGGGAACAAAAAGAAAATACCCCAAACCCCCCCCTCCCCTCCCGGGTGCAGAGGTTACCTGGGAAACGCCCAGCACAACCTAACTGCACCACTCCAGCAACGCCGACACTACGGCTCACACGGCTGGAGTCAGAGGAGAAGAGAGGGCATAACAAAAAACAAAACAAAAAAAAAAGAAAGAAAAAACAACAACCCAAATACCCCCCCCCATGACCCCCCAGGGGACCGTCCCATCAAACCCTGGGAGGTAAAACTGAAAAAAAAATAAAAAGAAAGACTAACAGACTGACATAAGGTTGCTCGGGTCCTTTTTTTTTTTTTTTTTTTTTTTTTTTTTGGCAGAACTGCAGGGTCACGACCCCAGACACTAAATAGTGAAAAACAAAAAATAAAATCCCACACAAAAACCAACTCAAAAAACACCCACACAAAATGAACTAACACAAAACAAATAAGTGATTTATACCGTCAAGCTCCAACAAATGGAACACAGCTGTTCCAACTTAAGAGCTTGACGGTAATGTGACTCAGTCACCAAAAGAGGGAGCCAAAGTGCTAAAAATGAAAAACCCCCTTTGGTAACTGAGAAAACAAACTCATGCTGCCTTTCTGTGAGCAGCACACAACCAAAAATGTGATTCAACTAAATAACACTGGAGCTGACACAACAGACGCAGTAGCTATCATTACCCGGGGAAACGGGGCTACGACTGTAACACAGGAAGCACCGCGACCCGTGCCACAGAGCTCCGCTGTGCGCGTTCACCCATTACAGACTCACTCCTGCAGCTCCCGTTCAAACCTCTTATCCGGTCGAAGTGCGACGTGAAGCCGTCGCCAGTCACACTCCACCACGACCCACGGATAAGGCACACACAGGAACACGGCTGCAAGAGAGCACGAATCAGTATTCAGTAATGGGTTCTCAAACACGCACCATCCGGGCGGAGAGCACCCGCAACTGATCTGGATAACTTCTGAACGTCTGCTGCCGCCTTCCCGGCGCGTTACCGTCTCTGCTACCGCTGGGTCCGTGCCACCATGTTCCAATCCATATAGATGCACCTCAGCTGTGAGTCCTGATGAGCCGCAGGTGATCAGGGTGAGGTCCTGATAACCTCAGCAACACAGCCACTCAGTCCCAAATGCAAGCCACCTGGAAGGAAAAACAAAAGACAGAAACAAAAAGGCAGCCAGGCCCCCCAGCCATACAACAGATTCCTTCTTTCACAGACTCGGTTTGTCGCGGCCACCTGGGGGGTGTCGGTGGGGTCCTTGGGTCCGGGTTGGTTCTGGCTCCGGACTGTTGGCGCTGCTGGGAGCGCACCGCAAAACCACCACGCCAGACCGCGCACTTTTATATTTTTTCACAGCACTGTTATGTTCATTAAACTCTGTTATCCTTTGTACCATGCTCTGCTTATTTTATACTGGGTCCTTCAAATGCTGGTCGGTTCTCCGGGCTGCGTCCGACACATAACAATATCTCTAAAATTAGAAAGGTCTTGTCTCAGAGTGATGCTGAAAAACTAATTCATGCATTTATTTCCTCTAGGCTGGACTATTGTAATTCATTATTATCAGGTTGTCCTAAAAGTTCCCTGAAAAGCCTTCAGTTAATTCAAAATGCTGCAGCTAGAGTACTGACAGGGACTAGAAGGAGAGAGCATATCTCACCCATATTGGCCTCTCTTCATTGGCTTCCTGTTAATTCTAGAATAGAATTTAAAATTCTTCTTCTTACTTATAAGGTTTTGAATAATCAGGTCCCATCTTATCTTAGGGACCTCATAGTAACATATCACCCCAATAGAGCGCTTCGCTCTCAGACTGCAGGCTTACTTGTAGTTCCTAGGGTTTGTAAGAGTAGAATGGGAGGCAGAGCCTTCAGCTTTCAGGCTCCTCTCCTGTGGAACCAGCTCCCAATTCAGATCAGGGAGACAGACACCCTCTCTACTTTTAAGATTAGGCTTAAAACTTTCCTTTTTGCTAAAGCTTATAGTTAGGGCTGGATCAGGTGACCCTGAACCATCCCTTAGTTATGCTGCTATAGACTTAGACTGCTGGGGGGTTCCCATGATGCACTGTTTCTTTCTCTTTTTGCTCTGTATGCACCACTCTGCATTTAATCATTAGTGATTGATCTCTGCTCCCCTCCACAGCATGTCTTTTTCCTGGTTCTCTCCCTCAGCCCCAACCAGTCCCAGCAGAAGACTGCCCCTCCCTGAGCCTGGTTCTGCTGGAGGTTTCTTCCTGTTAAAAGGGAGTTTTTCCTTCCCACTGTAGCCAAGTGCTTGCTCACAAGGGGTCGTTTTGACCGTTGGGGTTTTACATAATTATTGTATGGCTTTGCCTTACAATATAAAGCGCCTTGGGGCAACTGTTTGTTGTGATTTGGCGCTATATAAATAAAATTGATTTGATTTGATTTGATGTCCTCTGTCAACATGTCCTCTGTCAACACGTCCTCTCAGCATGTCTTCTGTCAACATGTCCTCTGTCAACACGTCCTCTGTCAGCATGTCCTCTGTCAATACGTCCTCTCAGCATGTCCTCTGCCAACATGTCCTCTGTCAACACGTCCTCTCAGCATGTCCTCTGCCAACATGTCCTCTGTCAACACATCCTCTCAGCATGTCTTCTGTCAACACATCCTCTGTCAACATGTCCTCTGTCAGCATGTCCTCTGTCAACACGTCCTCTCTCAGCATGTCCTCTGTCAACACGTCCTCTGTCAACATGTCCTCTGTCAACACGTCCTCTCTCAGCATGTCCTCTGTCAACACATCCTCTGTCAGCATGTCCTCTGTCAACACGTCCTCTGTCAACATGTCCTCTGTCAACACGTCCTCTGTCAACATGTCCTCTGTCAACACGTCCTCTCTCAGCATGTCCTCTGTCAACACATCCTCTGTCAGCATGTCCTCTGTCAACACGTCCTCTGTCAGCATGTCCTCTGTCAATACGTCCTCTCAGCATGTCCTCTGTCAACATGTCCTCTTTCAATACGTCCTCTCAGCATGTCCTCTGTCAACACGTCCTCTGTCAATACTTTCTCTATCAGCATGTCTTCTGTCAACACGTCCTCCTCTGAAGAAGTTTCGGTTAGTAACATTAATGAAGGTAACTTGGCAGACTCGTGTGGCCAAAAACGACAAATGCAGCATGTTTACTTTCTGATAGACAACAAACTGCACATGTGCAGAATCCTCCGTTTCTGTCAGTTAGCACGGTGATCGGGGGGCTGGAGTGGCAATAAAGTGTGTTTGTGCTGCTCCATCAGACACCTTGAAGCTGCAGTTTGCAGAGTCCGGAGTGCCGGAAGCTTTGTCTGAGATGATTGAGGGTCTGCAGGGAGGCTCTGACCCCCATGACCTCTGCAGCATCAAGATTGCTTCCAACCTCATTGTGTCCCTGCTGCTCGGAGGCAAGTACTATATGCACACACACACACACACACACACACACACACACACACACACACACACACACACACACACACACACACACACACACACACACACACACACACAGAGGTACTTATTATATCAGCAGAACCCGAGAGTCAAAACACAAGCTTCAGGACACCAGATCATCTGACCATAATGATCACTGGCATATGCATGTATCAACCCCCCCCCCCCCCCCCCCCCCACACACACACACAGAGGGCAAGTTTCTGCTATTAATAGAAATCATGTACCAACAACTTTTCCAAAATAGTCCTGGCTGTGTTCATCATGGTCATAAGCGTCCTAGTCAAACAAACCCTGAGGTCCACTACGCTGGTGATATGCAGCCAGGAGACACTCAACCGTTAACCCTGCCACACCGTCCACTATCTCAGTGGGAGACACACAACAGACTAGACTTACACATGAACTGTGGGGCAGTGCCAGATGTACAGCAGCAGTACGGAGAACCTTAGAAATACTGAAAGGACCAACAAAACAAGAAGCCAAGCTTTCACACTTTGCCCGGAAAGGAAGGTCCCATGTCGAAAGCCAGCCCCAGAGGGGTGTGAGTGGCACTGAGAACCTGCAGAACATCCTCCAAAATTTGGACACAAATTGGAGACCAAGAGCTGAGATAGTGCTGTGCAAATATAATGGCAAGAAGCTCCTGGTTGTCCATGTCATAATTTAATTCCAACAATTTCTGAGAGAAAAATGGACATGGGAGCATCTTGTTGTCTTCAGCAGACCATTGTGAGAGGACTACCTCCACTCCCACATCAGAAGAATCTACCTTGACCATGAATTGGAAGAATAGTTCTGGCATGGATAAAATGGGAGCAGAGGTGAACCAGGCCTTAAGTTCTTGAAATTCTCTGCAGAGGGAGACAAGACTAATTTAAAGTTAACTGATGTGAGTTTGCTCAATGGCACAACCAAGGTACTGTAATTATGGATGGACCTAGTTAGGGTTGGTGAAACCCAGGAACATTTGTAATTGTTTTCTGGTTTCAGGAACTGGCCGGTTCACCGCTAAAGTGACCTTAGATCCATTTCCACCGTACGGTTGGGGATCACAAACCCAAGAAGGGAGACAGTCGACTAGTGAAATTCACATTTCTTGGCTTTTTACAAAGAGTTGGTTATCTAACCATCTTATCAGGACTGTCCTAACATGATGATCCTGCTCAGGTCCAAATGTCTCTGGCACACCGGTGAGATCTGGGGGTTGGACTCTTGCTGCTGTGGGGACGTCCTTTTACAAAGGACTGGAGGAGTACAGACCTGAGCTCACTTGAATTTAAGTTGTTACAGCCCGTGGTTCTTTTTAACAGAGTTCACCAAATATTTTGAAAGTTTTGTGATTTAATGATATTTAAACATTTTTAAAAAATGATAAATTTTGACCCGTTCTCTGGCACAGTGAGGGGGGGTCAAGACCACAACAATCACCAAGTTTCCTGTGTGTGTGTGTGTCTCAGATGAGTCCATGCAGAAGTGTTTTGGTGAGGGTTCGGGTCGAGTGTACCAGGATGTTCTGTCGTGGCTCCAGAGCACCAACACCCAGCTGCAGCTGTCTGGAGCTCTGGCAATCGCCAACTTCGCCAGAAATGGTGAGAAACTCTACAAATAAAAGTGTCATTTACTTTTCACACACAACAAGACAGACAGGTAGTTCAAGTAGTGTAGTTCATTTGGTGAAGAGTTATGTTAGTTAAAGAGTGTTCATCATTGTCCCTCCTGTTTTTTTGTTTTGTTTTTTTTTCTGACTATCAAAAAGAGTTTTTTATTTTTTGGAACAGCACACTAGTCAAAAGCATCTTGCGTTTGATCTCTTCTGCCACCGTCTGTGTTGTTGTGTGTGAGAGTCAGTGACACGTCTTTGCAGCAGTCGGCAGGGTGCATGAAGACAAAAGCGCTGGCTTGTTTGTTTTAGGTTTGTGATCTCCTTTGCATTTACTCACAAGCCTCCGCGGTGCTTAAACGCGAAACTGGCTCATCAGTAGCTGACAGTCAATACTAAAAGTTAGATTTTTTTAGTGGTTTATCTGTTTGTTATAAAAGTTAACTTTTCAGTTAGAGAATTAGCGGCTATAGTTGTGTGATGGGGTCTCCGGTACCCCCCATTGTGGCCAATCTGTACATGGAGCGAGTGGAGAAGAGAGCCTTGGTGTCCTTCACGGGCATCTCTCCCAGTCACTAGTTCAGATATGCTGATGACACATGGATTAAAATCAAACAAAAGGAAGTGGAGGCCTTTACAGAGCACATCAACTCGGTGGACTCCAATATCAAGTTCACACGTGAGGACACCAGAAACAACCAGTGGTGGGCACAGTTCCAATAATCCGATAATTATCGAAGATAATATTTTCATTATCAGATTATCTTTTCAGATAACTTTGAAAACCATTATCAGACTAATTATCTTCCAATAAATTTTTGTCTGATAACTTTTAGACCAATAACATAGTAAACAAAGCTGAATAGCTACAAACATTTATAAAATTTTAAATCAGTTGAGCATCTACCTGTTAAATGTTTTATAGCAGATGTGAAGTTCTACCCTCTGCAAAACAGACGAGAGCTGCTTCTAGAAGAAACCGCTCTATATTCTGCAAGCAAAGAAGAACTGGTCACCAAAAACAAACAAACAAACAAACAAACAAACAAAAAAAAAAAAACGTATTTCTTTTAACCCCATACTGATATGACGGCAATATCACCCAAGTCATCCAGAGGCATACATTTTTAACTTATGGTTGAAATTTTAACCAAACTAATTTTGGACAAGTTATTTAAATTAACATCACGTGAAGTTTTATAAAGTGAAATGATCAGATATATGTTTTAGTTTTAAAGTAATGTGCTCATTTTTAAAGTTTTAGTGGGGGACATGCTGTGTCCAGGTGCATTATGGGTGAGAGGGTAATCTCAGTACATTCACGACATGAGAAATGCATTTGAGACACTCTAATCAGGACAACAGCATTAAACTCTAGTGCCTAAAACTCTTCTGAATATGTTCTCTGGGTTTATAGATGTTATTGTGTTTGCGTTTATTAAATTCCACACATCTTAAATGTAGCAGAGTAGCAGCAGACACAGATTATCTGGAATTTTGTTTTGGCAAGTCTCTACTGCCATCTTCTGGCCAGTAGTGTTCATGGCAGTATTCAAACTGAAACTGGGCTGATATTTTCAATCACTGTACTCAGTTCCAGCTCAAACTGTACCACAGAACCGCACGGTGTAAAAGTTCAGAGCGCACGATTTATGTTCTCACACACATTGTACGTTCAAAAACCACACATCGGACTCATGTTTCCAGAAGCAAAACGTAAACAGAAGCTTTTTTTTCAAACTTAATTTACAAAAACTGTCGATGGGAGACATCAAAGTTTAAAAAACAAAACAAAAAAAACATTATAAGACAGGTCTGCGGTGTTTGCACAGGCACAGTGCGAGAGGTGGTCGTGAGATGTTAAATGCAGCTCGTTACTCCATGTATACTAAACGATGCAGGACGTGCGATTAACCTGAAAGTTCTTGCACCAATGAAAAATCAACTGAAAAAGGGCCAAAACTCGCATTGGCACCAGTAGATCATGGCAGTGTTCTATTTATTTTGACACCGGTTATATCAGACGGTTGTCTAATTACAACTTGGCTTTTTTTTTTTTTTTTTTTTTTTTGAAATGCCTTTATTTTTTTACAAATAAAAAATGGAATATTTTACAAAAGGACATTTATCTGTAAACACCAACACGTGACCAGTGTTGCCACAGTTACTTTGAAAAACTAATCCAATTACTGATTACTCCTTGAAAAAGTAACTTAGTTACTTTACTGATTACTCAATTGTAAAAGTAACTTAGATTACTAGTTACTTTTTAGTTACTTTCCCCAGCTGCCGACAACAACCCACGTCAACATGACAATGATACCTGTTTTGCCAAAACTCACTTTATAGTCACCCTTTCTTGACTTCAATGAAAATAAATACTTGTTTTATAAAAAGTAAATAAAGACCTCTTTCTTGACCTCATATTTAACTGTTGACAGCACTGTAACAGTAAAACTTGCAATTTCAAACCTACATTGTTTATAAATGTAACTATTAAATTCTTTCTAAAATTTTTCTAACATTTAAATTCTCTCTAAACATTTTACTTGTCAAAATTATTATTATTATAAGTAGTATTAGTAGTTGTAGTAAAAAAAGGCTTCAAAACTGGACCGTTAATCCAAGGGTGTTGTGTGTGTGTGTGTGGGGGGGCACATCCTTGCCCCACACCCCCATTCCATCTGGATTCGCTCCTGCTTTGGCGTTTGAGCACAAAGAATGAATAACATTTATTTATGCAGAAAACATGACCAGATTTACAGGTAAGAAAGTTTTATTGTGTTTTCACATCATGTGGTCCTCAGAAAGAGAGTTTAGGTGCATTTGAGTGGAAAACAGTGTTAGTTGTTGACGCGTCGAGGAGGATCAGCTGTTTTTAGCGCACAGATACAAAGCGGCTCAGCTCAGAATTCTAAATAAAGGAGAAAAAAGCATAAAAATGTCTTTGTAAAGCTCAGTGCAGGTGTGCTGTTGTCACCACGCTTTAAGAGGTGACGACGAATCGTAGCTGCTGTAAAAAAAAACGCGGATGAAAAGCTCACAGCTCGCTTAAAGTGGGAAGTTCAGTCGAACCCCGACCTCCTGCCCACGGACCAAGTTTAATGCTGCTATCGACCCATAATGAAAAATAATAGTAACGCACAGTGACATGGAGAAGTAACTTTAATCTGATTACTGATTTGGAAAGATTAACGCGTTAGATTACTCGTTACTAAAAAAAGTGGTTTGAGTAACGCGTTGCTAAGTAACGCGTTACCGGCATCACTGCACATGACACACCTCACATTAACGTGTTGGTTTACATAACCAATCAGTGAGCAGAGGCACATTTTACCCAGAATGCCATCTGTCTGTGTTTGTTACAAAACTTAAGAATTAGTGCATTATTCAACATTAAAAGATATATGTTATATTTTAACTTTGCCCAAATGACAGAATTGACATTAATGGAGTTATTCTATCAGTATTCATTTTATTTATACACCAACCATAAGTCAGCATTGCTTTATTTTCCAAGACCTCAGCCTGACCGGAGCATTGTGATTGGGTAGAGAGCTGGGCTTTGTGGCTCCTCTCAGCTGCGTTTGTGCTGGAAGCCATGTAGTAAACTGGAGCTTCCAGCAGGGGGCAGGACACTCAAAGATAGAAGTGCTGACTCATTGTTTGGGTCTGTGGTCACCTTTGATGCTTTCAGAAGCGATTGTGGTGTTAAAACTCAAAATCAGCTTGCAATCCTGGAATTGATCAGTTATCTGTAACTTCCGATACATTTTTGGGTGGTTTATTGTTTTAACTTTATCAAAGATAACTTTTCAGTTATCTGATTATCTGTTATCAAAGTTAATTTTTTGGTTATCTGTGCCCCCCACTGGAAACAACCATTTAGCCTTCTTGGACTGTGATGTTACGATTGGAGAGAACAGGCAGCTCCAGACAGGGGTTTACAGAAAACCAACTCACACTGACCAATATCTGCTCCTTGGCTCAAACCACCCCCTTGAACACAAGCTCGGGGTGATCAGGACGCTTCAACACAGAGCCCTACAGGTGCTCACAACTGCAGAGGGAAGGGCTAAAGAACAACAACTTGTCCGGAAAGCCCTCACAGTATGTGGGTACCGACGATGGTCCCTGTATAAAGTGCAGAAGTTCCAAAGAACAAAGAGACCAGACAGACAGGAGATGGAGACAAGAAGATGAGGAGTCTCTCTCCCTTATTTCGCAGGAGTAGGGGAAAAACTACAGAGGATCTTCAGACAGCACAAAATCCCAGTTTACTTTAAACCTGTTAACACCTTGAGACAGAAATTAGTTCACCCTAAGGACAGGATCCCTAGTTACAAACAGAGCAATGTAGTGTATTCTATCAGATGTCAGGAAAACTGTAATGAACACTACATAGGTGAGACGAAGCAGCCGTTGCACAAAAGGCTATACTACCACCGCAGAGAGGGTGGTGGTGGACCTCAGTCTGCGGTTCATCTCCACCTTAAAGACACTAACCACACATTTGAGTACAAGGAAGTTAAAATCTTAGCCAGGGAAAATAAATGGTTTGAGAGAGGAGTGAAGGAAGCTTTGTATGTGAAACAGTTGAAACCCAGCCTTAACCGGGGAGGGGGTCTGAGACACGCTTTGTCCCCTGTTTACAATGGGGTACTCAGGTCAAAGCAGTTCCAGTCTTTTGTTCATGGTAATGAGTCATTCACATCATCAGGAGAGGCGTCAGTCCTATCGTTAGGTGGGACAGCTACCCTGTCATTAGGAGGGTGCTAACTAGAGCACAATAGGTGCTAATTAGAGCAATTGTTTAGTCACTAGCCAATAGCCATCTGCCTCTCGGTAGGAGGGGTCTGGTTAGGTTTAAAACTCCAGCTTTTGTGGCTTCTGTTATTCTTCTCTACAAGAGTCAAGACAAAAGTCAGACTACCAGAGCAAGAATTTTAGCTGAGGAAGCTTCTGCAATTTGAAGTGAAACGTCCTTGCATTACACAACCCAGTCCAGTCAAAGATTCAAGCTTCTCTACTATAAAAGAGTGAAGACATACTGAGAGTGAAGACATACTGAGAGTGACAACATACTGAGACCAATGATATACAGAGAGTGAAGACATACTGAGAGCGATGACATACTGAGAGCGAAGACATACTGAGAGCGACGACATGCTGAGAGTGACGACATACTGAGAGTGACGACATGCTGAGAGTGACGACATACTGAGAGTGACGACATACTGAGACCGATGATATAAAGAGAGTGAAGACATACTGAGAGTGACGACATACTGAGAGCGATGATATACAGAAAGCGACGACATACTGAGAGCGACGACATGCTGAGAGCGACGACATGCTGAGAGCGACGACATGCTGAGAGCGACGACATGCTGAGAGCGACGACATACTGAGAGCGACGACATACTGAGACCGACGACATACTGAGACCGACGACATACTGAGACCGACGACATACTGAGACCGACGACATACTGAGACCAACGACATGCTGAGAGCGAAGACATGCTGAGAACGAAGACATACTGAGAGTGACGACATGCTGAGAGCGAAGACATACTGAGAGCGAAGACATACTGAGAGCGACGACATACTGAGAGCGACGACATACTGAGAGCGAAAACATACTGGGAGCGAAAACATACTGGGAGTGACAACATACTGAGACTGATGATATACAGAGAGTGAAGACATACTGAGAGTGAAGGCATACTGAGAGCGACGACATACTGAGAGTGACGACATACTGAGAGCGAAAACATACCGGGAGTGACAACATACTGGGAATAACAACATACTGAGACCGATGATATACAGAGAGTGAAGACATACTGAGAGTGAAGGCATACTGAGAGCGACGACATACTGAGAGTGACGATATACAGAGAGTGAAGACATACTGGGAGTGACGATATACAGAGAGTGAAGACATACTGGGAGTGACGACATACTGAGAGTGAAGACATACTGGGAGCGATGACATACTGGGAGCGACGGCATACTGGGAGTGACGATATACAGAGAGTGAAGTCATACTGGGAGTGATGACATACTGAGAGTGATGACATACTGGGAGTGACGATATACAGAGAGTGAAGTCATACTGGGAGTGATGACATACTGAGAGTGATGACATACTGGGAGTGACGATATACAGAGAGTGAAGTCATACTGGGAGTGACGATATACAGAGAGTGAAGTCATACTGGGAGTGATGATATACAGAGAATGAAGTCATACTGGGAGTGACGACATACTGAGAGTGCCATTTGTACTTGCACGCAATTGTGCAATAATAAATACATAGGAATTCTTGTGCAGAGCTCTCAAATAAATAAGTACCAGGTCAATGGAGATGAGGTACTGAGAGCGATGACACAGTGAGAGGAGACATAATGAAATGTTGTGTAAATCATGTCAGAGGTTTTATCTGGTTTAGATTTAGAAATGTTTCTCTCTTGCTGACTTCCAAACTATGTCAGAAACAGATTCATTGAGAACATGCTGTGAAAGAATCTGTCGAGGGTCAGTTTGAAACATGCATAAAGGATGGCCCGTGTGTGTGTGTGTGTGTGTGTGTGTGTGTGTGTGTGTGTGTGTGGGTGTGTGTGTGTGTGTGTGTGTGTGTGTGTGTGTGTGTGTGTGTGTGTGTCAGACAGTAACTGTGTGAAGATGCTGGATCTGGGCGTGGTTCCTCACGTCCTGACCTTGTTGGAACAGCACGTCGATGAAGGAGATGTTTCTGTGCAACACGCTGGACTGAGCGCACTCAGGAACCTGGCAATTCCTGGTACCAATCACACACACACACACACACACACACGTATAAGTGGTTTACCGCGTCATCAGAGTTTGAAAACATTTTTCTGTCTGTTTTTTCATTTGAGCGCTCTGTCTCGCTCAGAAATAGACTGTGACATTACTTTTATTTTATTGCTTGGATTGTTTTTCATTTTAGTTCCAAATAAAGTGCGGATGCTGCAGGACGGCGTTACGGAGAGGATAAAGACTCTGATGCGCTCCGATATGCCGCCGGTTCAGTTCAAACTTCTTGGGACGCTGCGGATGATGGTGGATGGACAAGGTGTGTGTGTGTGTGTGTGTGTTTGTGTGTGTGTGAGCTTCATACACCAGGTTATTTCATCTTGAAATGTTGACATACGAGGTCTATTAGAAAAGTATCCGACCTTATTATTTTTTGCAAAAACCATATGGATTTGAATCACGTGTGATTGTGTCAGACAAGCTTGAACCCTCGTGCGCATGCGTGAGTTTTTTCACGCCTGTCGGTTGCGTCATTCACCTGTGGGCAGGCTTTGAGTGAGCACTGGTCCACCCCTCCCGTCGGAATTCGTTTGTCTGAGAACTTCCGGAGAGACTGGCGCTTTGCTTGATCAAAATTTCAATTCGTGTGTCGGCACCCAGCCGCTCATGGCGCGGCGCCACAGCAAAACACCTCCGTTGGAAGTCTCACAGGACAGGTTTGAACATGCCCAGCTGTTAAACAATTTCTCGGATACTCACTCGACTGAAAGCCATCGAAAACCGCCTGAATCTTACGAATGGTTATCAACACGGAGGTGTTTTTCTGTGGTGCCATGCAATGGGTGGCTGCGTGCCGACGCGCAAATCCGTCCGCACGTTTTTCATTACAAAATCTCCTTTAACAGTGGAATGTCTGGATAAACTGTTGATCCCGACCTCTTCTGAAACTTCTCTGCTCTCTCACAACGTCCTGGGTCAACAGAGGCTTAAATTTGGAAGTTTTCAGCTCAAAACAGGCTGACGACGGCGACTCAGGGCGTGGCGCGCCATCCGGCACCATGGGCTGTCCTTAAAGCGACAGTAACACTCCATAATCTCTCATCAGCCGTTAAAATTTTCACCGAAAACCATCTGAATTTCTCGAATGGTGTCCACTTGGATGTGCCTTACAGTTTCTGAAGAAATTTTGATCAAACAAAGCGCCAGTCTCTCAGGAAGTTCTCAGACAAAGGAATTCCGACGGGAGGGGTGGACCAGTGCTCACTCAAAGCCTGCCCACAGGCGAATGACGCAACCGACAAGCGTGAAAAAACTCACGCATGCGCACGAGGGTTCAAGCTTGTCTGATGTAATCGCACGTGATTCAAATCCATTGTTGGGAAGGTGTCGTAGCACGGACCCACAACAGGGGGCGCAAATGAACGGACAATGAGTAAGCCAAAAGGTAACAATTTAATGTTGTGATAATACACAACGAAATGTACAGTAATTTGCACAGTCAATAAACACCAGGTGACGTGTGGGCAGGCTCGAAGATAGAAGACCCCTGACGAGAGAGAAGCCGCGTCCCACACGGCTTCCACCACCAACGGTCTGAAGAACACCGGAGCCGCCAAGTCCCGAGTCCCCAGGTGGCCTCTGTCTTCGGCTGTCGACCCTGGTACTGCTGGCAGAAAGCAGAGATGTGATGTGTGAGTGTGAGTCCGCACACTCAGTAATTCGCAGTCCAAACACAGTTAGGAGGGAGCACCTCCACCTCCAATCACACACACTCGTGCAGCTCCTGGTCAACCACTTATCTGAGTTGGGGTGTGAGGCGAAGCCGTCACTGTCACACCAAACGCCAATCCTCCAGATAAGGAAACACTCCAGGAAAACGGCTGCAATAGAAGTTCAGGTTAAAAACACACAGTGTCAGTCAGCAGAGAAATTACCTTCAATCAATCAATCAATCAATCAATTTTTTTATATAGCGCCAAATCACAACAAACAGTTGCCCCAAGGCGCTTTATATTGCAAGGCAAGGCCATACAATAATTATGTAAAACCCCAACGGTCAAAACAACCCCCTGTGAGCAAGCACTTGGCTACAGTGGGAAGGAAAGACTCCCTTTTAACAGGAAGAAACCTCCAGGAGAACCAGGCTCAGGGAGGGGCAGTCTTCTGCTGGGACTGGTTGGGGCTGAGGGAGAGAACCAGGAAAAAGACATGCTGTGGAGGGGAGCAGAGATCGATCACTAATGATTAAATGCAGAGTGGTGCATACAGAGCAAAAAGAGAAAGAAACACTCAGTGCATCATGGGAACCCCCCAGCAGTCTACGTCTATAGCAGCATAACTAAGGGATGGTTCAGGGTCACCTGATCCAGCCCTAACTATAAGCTTTAGCAAAAAGGAAAGTTTTAAGCCTAATCTTAAAAGTAGAGAGGGTGTCTGTCTCCCTGATCTGAATTGGGAGCTGGTTCCACAGGAGAGGAGCCTGAAAGCTGAAGGCTCTGCCTCCCATTCTACTCTTACAAACCCTAGGAACTACAAGTAAGCCTGCAGTCTGAGAGCGAAGCGCTCTATTGGGGTGATCTGGTACTACGAGGTCCCTAAGATAAGATGGGACCTGATTATTCAAAACCTTATAAGTAAGAAGAATAATTTTAAATTCTATTCTAGAATTAACAGGAAGCCAATGAAGAGAGGCCAATATGGGTGAGATATGCTCTCTCCTTCTAGTCCCCGTCAGTACTCTAGCTGCAGCATTTTGAATTAACTGAAGGCTTTTTAGGGAACTTTTAGGACAACCTGATAATAATGAATTACAATAGTCCAGCCTAGAGGAAATAAATGCATGAATTAGTTTTTCAGCATCACTCTGAGACAAGACCTTTCTGATTTTAGAGATATTGCGTAAATGCAAAAAAAGCAGTCCTACATATTTGTTTAATATGCGCTTTGAATGACATATCCTGATCAAAAATAACTCCAAGATTTCTCACAGTATTACTAGAGGTCAGGGTAATGCCATCCAGAGTAAGGATCTGGTTAGACACCATGTTTCTAAGATTTGTGGGGCCAAGTACAATAGCTTCAGTTTTATCTGAGTTTAAAAGCAGGAAATTAGAGGTCATCCATGTCTTTATGTCTGTAAGACAATCCTGCAGTTTAGCTAATTGGTGTGTGTCCTCTGGCTTCATGGATAGATAAAGCTGGGTATCATCTGCGTAACAATGAAAATTTAAGCAATACCGTCTAATAATACTGCCTAAGGGAAGCATGTATAAAGTGAATAAAATTGGTCCTAGCACAGAACCTTGTGGAACTCCATAATTAACTTTAGTCTGTGAAGAAGATTCCCCATTTACATGAACAAATTGTAATCTATTAGACAAATATGATTCAAACCACCGCAGCGCAGTGCCTTTAATACCTATGGCATGCTCTAATCTCTGTAATAAAATTTTATGATCAACAGTATCAAAAGCAGCACTGAGGTCTAACAGAACAAGCACAGAGATGAGTCCACTGTCCGAGGCCATAAGAAGATCATTTGTAACCTTCACTAATGCTGTTTCTGTACTATGATGAATTCTAAAACCTGACTGAAACTCTTCAAATAGACCATTCCTCTGCAGATGATCAGTTAGCTGTTTTACAACTACCCTTTCAAGAATTTTTGAGAGAAAAGGAAGGTTGGAGATTGGCCTATAATTAGCTAAGATAGCTGGGTCAAGTGATGGCTTTTTAAGTAATGGTTTAATTACTGCCACCTTAAAAGCCTGTGGTACATAGCCAACTAATAAAGATAGATTGATCATATTTAAGATTGATCATATTTAAGATCGAAGCATTAAATAATGGTAGGGCTTCCTTGAGCAGTCTGGTAGGAATGGGGTCTAATAAACATGTTGATGGTTTGGATGAAGTAACTAATGAAAATAACTCAGACAGAACAATCGGAGAGAAAGAGTCTAACCAAATACCGGCATCACTGAAAGCAGCCAAAGATAACGATACGTCAGATCTAAGATATGATTAAAGTGGTGGGTGGACTCATTTACTTTTTGAGCAAAGCCAATAGAGTCTAATAATAGATTAAATGCAGTGTTGAGGCTGTCATTCTCAGCATCTGTGTGGATGTTAAAATCGCCCACTATAATTATCTTATCTGAGCTAAGCACTAAGTCAGACAAAAGGTCTGAAAATTCACAGAGAAACTCATAGTAACGACCAGGTGGACGATAGATAATAACAAATAAAACTGGTTTTTGGGACTTCCAATTTGGATGGACAAGACTAAGAGTCAAGCTTTCAAATGAATTAAAGCTCTGTCTGGGTCTTTGATTAATTAATAAGCTGGAATGGAAGATTGCTGCTAATCCTCCGCCTCGGCCCGTGCTACGAGCATTCTGACAGTTAGTGTGACTCGGGGGTGTTGACTCATTTAAACTAACATATTCATCCTGCTGTAACCAGGTTTCTGTAAGGCAGAATAAATCAATATGTTGATCAATTATTATATCATTTACCAACAGGGACTTAGAAGAGAGAGACCTAATGTTTAATAGACCACATTTAACTGTTTTAGTCTGTGGTGCAGTTGAAGGTGCTATATTATTTTTTCTTTTTGAATTTTTATGCTTAAATAGATGTTTGCTGGTTATTGGTGGTCTGGGAGCAGGCACCGTCTCTACGGGGATGGGGTAATGAGGGGATGGCAGGGGGAGAGAAGCTGCAGAGAGGTGTGTAAGACTACAACTCTGCTTCCTGGTCCCAACCCTGGATAGTCACGGTTTGGAGGATTTAAGAAAATTGGCCAGATTTCTAGAAATGAGAGCTGCTCCATCCAAAGTGGGATGGACGCCGTCTCTCCTAACAAGACCAGGTTTTCCCCAGAAGCTTTGCCAATTATCTATGAAGCCCACCTCATTTTTTGGACACCACTCAGACAGCCAGCAATTCAAGGGGAACATGCGGCTAAACATGTCACTCCCGGTCTGATTGGGGAGGGGCCCAGAGAAAACTACAGAGTCCGACATTGTTTTTGCAAAGTTACACACCGATTCAATGTTAATTTTAGTGACCTCCGATTGGCGTAACCGGGTGTCATTACTGCCGACGTGAATTACAATCTTACCAAATTTACGCTTAGCCTTAGCCAGCAGTTTCAAATTTCCTTCAATGTCGCCTGCTCTGGCCCCCGGAAGACAATTGACTATGATTGCTGGTGTCGCTAACTTCACATTTCTCAAAACAGAGTTGCCAATAACCAGAGTTTGATCCTCGGCAGGTGTGTCGTCGAGTGGGGAAAAACGGTTAGAAATGTGAACGGGTTGGCGGTGTACACGGGGCTTCTGTTTAGGGCTACGCTTCACCCAGTCGGCCTGCTTTCCCGGCTGCTCGGGATCTGCCAGGGGGTAACTAACGGTGGCTAAGCTACCTTGGTCCGCACCGACTACAGGGGCCTGGCTAGCTGTAGAATTTTCCACGGTGCGGAGCCGAGTCTCCAATTCGCCCAGCCTGGCCTCCAAAGCTACGAATAAGCTACACTTATTACAAGTACCATTACTGCTAAAGGAGGCCGAGGAATAACTAAACATTTCACACCCAGAGCAGAAAAGTGCGGGAGAGACAGGAGAAGCTGCCATGCTAAATCGGCTAAGAGCTAGTAGCTGCGCTAAGCTAGCGGATTCCTAAAAACACGCAAAGTGAATAATGTGTAAATAATTTAGAGGTGATTCAGCAGAAGGAGTGCTTTAGTTAAGGCACGTGAAGATTACACTGTGAAACAAATCGTTATCTAGTTAACTAGATCAATCTAACTGCGCAGATTAAACAGCTAACAGATACAGAAAAACACCGCTGTGCTCCGGAACAGGAAGTGATACAATACAGCAGTGAGAGCCAACCACCAGTAGAGGCCTTGTTACTGGTAGTCGATTTCTCGGCGAGGAGGTGGAGTTGCAGTCCGGCTTTTATGATGGTGATGATGATGAACGAGTGACAGCTGGTGCAGGGGATGAATGACAGCTGTCACTTCTTCTAGGTCTGGCGCCCTCTAGCGCTTGGAGCCCGCACTCCAAGCAGGGCACCCTCTGGTGGTGGTGGGCCAGCAGTACGTCCTCTTCAGCGGCCCACACAACATCCATATAGTTTTTGAAAAAATAAAAAGGTCGGTTTCTTTTCTCACAGACCTCGTATTTAATTTAAATTTATTTATACATTAAATCACAACATAATCAATTCATGCAGTGTTGAATTAAAATGTACCCAAAAACTAATTTAATCCAAAAGTGATAAGGTGATGCGGTGTTAGCTGGCGCGGTGTGCACTGCCTCCACAGCACCACGTCAGCCATCAGCTGAGTTGACAGTTGAGGCATCGGGGGAACAGAGAAGAGGTTTCACAGCTTCTCATAGCAACACGTCCAGGCTGTGGACCATCTGGTGATACGTTTCACCTCCTTTTTAAAATCCTTCTCCATTCACTATAAAGCTGAAAAACTGATGACTCAAGAGTCAAATGTTGCACAGTGTCACGCTCTTTGTCTTGTCTTGGTGGCTTCCCTCACTTGTCTGCTTCTCACTCGGTTGAACAATGCAGTGCACCTTACCACACCTTAACTAAAGCCACATGAAATATACAATGACGTGGCTAAAATTCATCTCTATTACCTGTGCGTAGAACGGGTAATATATATATACATATAATATAGAATAAATTCATTCTATAATCTGTGGACATAATGACGATGTGAGTTGGAACTGACACACACACTCATCTTCAACCAGTGTCACAGGGGGCTGGAGCCAATCCCAGCAGTCATAAGAGCGCGAGGCGGGGTTCACCCTGGACAGAACGCCAGTCTGCCGCAGGGCCAGCAAGTTGGAACTGATTTTTGTAAATATGGTTCCAGCAGGAGGTACCACAGTTAATCTGCACTAGTTCAGAAAAGCTACCGTGAATACTGATCGGGGATTCCTGTTAGCCACAGTTATGGAACCAAAGTCTGACCGATGTAAATGAGACTCATCAGTATGAGCCTGGACCCCATTTCACCTGTAATGTGTGTGTGTGTGTGTGTGTGTGTGTGTGTGTGTGTGTGTGTGTGTGTCAGCGGAGGCGGCCTTGGTGCTGGGGCAAGATGCTGCCCTGTTGGCTCGGGTTATGGAGTGGTGTGAAGCCAAAGACCATACAGGAGTCCGAGGAGAGGCCAGCCGCCTCCTAGCGGCGCTTATCCGACACAGCCGCAACCCCGTGAGTGGAATTTATTGTCACCATCTTATGTCAGCCTGCTGTGAGGTCACATGTCCCTGAACTGAGCAGGAACAACCAATGAGCTCTAGCAGTGACGTCCAGATATTGTTGATTTTAATAACTGTGTTGTTTAAACCAGTGGTCCTCAAACTAGTCGTCAAGAACCACAAAACCTGCAGGTGTCTGCTGGCACTTGATTGGCTGCACACCTGAATGAGACCGTCAGTGTGTGACACAGCCCGGACAGACGGAACCAGGTTCTCTGGTTCTTGAGGACCAGGTTGAGGACCACTGGTTTTGTGCAAAGTTGTGTGATCAGAATCAGCTTCGTTAGCCAAGAACGGTTAATGTTGCTATCGTGGGACTTTCATAGTAGTAGAAGATTTTGTCAGAATATGGGGGTTGGGGTGTCTCTTTGACGTGTGAGCCTGACGGGTCGTGGTGTGTGTGTGTGTGTGTGTGTGTGTGTGTGTGTGTGTGTGTGTGTGTGTGTGTGTGTGTGTGTGTGTGTGTGTGGGGTGTGGGGGGGGGGGTGTGTTGGTCTCTTGTAGATGGTTAGTTACAGTTGTGCTCATAACTTTACATACGCTGGCAGAATGTTTGTTTTTTGGGCTGTTTTTCAGAGAATATGAATGATAAAGCCTCGATTCCACCGAATAATAAGCCATGAATAATGAGCCACACACAGAGATTATTCAAAGAATGATCCACATTTTAATCTACGTATCCACGACTAAGGCGCCTCTATGTGCCTCTCTGTACCTCACATGTTCCAGGTATCAGCCTCTAGTGAGACACGACCAACCTGTCATTTGAGCCCCGTCCAGCCTCGAGTGGCTCGTGTCGCTGCATATGATCCACGTCAAGCCACATATGATCCATGTCGCGCCATGTAACGTGACAGCGCACGTTTAGGTATGGGTTTGGTCCAAACCTCCAGCCCTCCCACACTTGGTCCCTTTAAAGTATGAGTTTTCACTTCACAGCATCCATTCAAGATGTTGTCACATTTTTTAAATACAGTCCAAAAAAACACGCTACTGTACAGTCCGGCCGGTGTGCGCTGTGCGCCAGGCTGCTGTTCACCTGTGTTCCAGACTCATTAAATGCACCATACCAGGTAGAATCGAACCATGGGTTCCTGGACAGTCGCCTCTGCGCTTATTCTCACTGGCTTTATTTCTCCTGCAGCTTTACAGCCATTTTGACACTGTGATCCAACTTTTAACTTTGTGTTCATCCCTTAATGTCTGCAGAATCACTGTTGTGCGAGGTCATGTTCTGCGTAAAATGCTCATCTTGAGTGCAAGTCATTGCGTCAGCATGCACAGAGTGCACCTCATCTAATCAAATCAAAATCAAATCAAATCAATTTTATTTATATAGCACCAAATCACAACAAACAGTTGCCCCAAGGCGCTTTATATTGTAAGGCAAAAGCCATACAATAATTACAGAAAAACCCCAACGGTCAAAACGACCCCCTGTGAGCAAGCACTTGGCAACAGTGGGAAGGAAAAACTCCCTTTTAACAGGAAGAAACCTCCAGCAGAACCAGGCTCAGGGAGGGGCAGTCTTCTGCTGGGACTGGTTGGGGCTGAGGGAGAGAACCAGGAAAAAGACATGCTGTGGAGGGGAGCAGAGATCGATCACTAATGATTAAATGCAGAGTGGTGCATACAGAGCAAAAAGAGAAAGAAACACTCAGTGCATCATGGGAACCCCCCAGCAGTCTAAGTCTATAGCAGCATAACTAAGGGATGGTTCAGGGTCACCTGATCCAGCCCTAACTATAAGCTTTAGCAAAAAGGAAAGTTTTAAGCCTAATCTTAAAAGTAGAGAGGGTGTCTGTCTCCCTGATCCGAATTGGGAGCTGGTTCCACAGGAGAGGAGCCTGAAAGCTGAAGGCTCTGCCTCCCATTCTACTCTTACAAACCCTAGGAACTACAAGTAAGCCTGCAGTCTGAGAGCGAAGCGCTCTATTGGGGTGATATGGTACTATGAGGTCCCTAAGATAAGATGGGACCTGATTATTCAAAACCTTATAAGTAAGAAGAAGAATTTTAAATTCTATTCTAGAATTAACAGGAAGCCAATGAAGAGAGACCAATATGGGTGAGATATGCTCTCTCCTTCTAGTCCCTGTTAGTACTCTAGCTGCAGCATTTTGAAATAACTGAAGGCTTTTCAGGTAACTTTTAGGACAACCTGATAATAATGAGTTACAATAATCCAGCCTAGAGGAAATAAATGCATGAATTAGTTTTTCAGCATCACTCTGAGACAAGACATTTCTAATTTTAGAGATATTGCGCAAATGCAAAAAAGCAGTCCTACATATTTGCTTAATATGCGCATTGAAGGACATATCCTGATCAAAAATGACTCCAAGATTTCTAACAGTATTACTGGAGGTCAGGGTAATGCCATCCAGAGTAAGGATCTGGTTAGACACCATGTTTCTAAGATTTGTGGAGCCAAGTACAATAACTTCAGTTTTATCTGAATTTAAAAGCACGAAATTAGAGGTCATCCATGTCTTTATGTCTGAAATGTTGTGTGGGCCACTGAAGAGGAGGTACTGCTGGCCCACCACCACCAGAGGGCGCCCTGCTTGGAGTGCAGGTTCCAAGCACGAGAGGGCGCCAGACCCAGAAGAAGTGACAGCTGTCACTCATCCTCTGCACCAGCTGTCACTCGTTCATCATCACCACCATAAAAGCCGGACTGCAACTCCACCTCCCCGCCGAGAAATCGACTACCATTACCAAGGTAATTTCTCTGCTGACTAACACTGTGTGTGTAATAACTTGAACTTCTATTGCAGCCGTTTTCCTGGAGTGTTGCCTTATCTAGAGGATTGGCGTTTGGTGTGACAGCGACGGCTTCGCCTCACACCCCATCTCAGATAAGTGGTTGACCAGGAGCTGCACGAGTGTGTGTGATTTGGAGGTGGAGGTGCTCCCTCCTAACTGTGTTCGGACTGAGAATTACTGAGTGTGCGGACTCACACTCACTCATCATATTTCTGCTTTCTGCCAGCAGTACCAGGGTCGACAGCCGAAGACAGAGGCCACCTGGGGATTCGGGACTTGGCGGCTCCGGTGTTCTTCAGAGCGTTGGTGGTGGAAGCCGTGTGGCACGCGGCTTCTCTCTCGTCGGGGGTCTCCTATCTTCGAGCCTGCCCACACGTCACCTGGAGTTACATTAACTGTGCAAATTACTGTACGTTTCGTTGTGTATTATCACAACATTAAATTGTTACCTTTTTGGCTTATTCATTGTCCGTTCATTTGCGCCCCCTGTTGTGGGTCCGTGCTATGACACCTTCCCAACATGAAAGACATTCCTGCAGTTTAACTAATTGGTGTGTGTCCTCTGGCTTCATGGATAGATAAAGCTGGGTATCATCTGCGTAACAATGAAAATTTAAGCAATGCTTTCTAATAATAATGCCTAAGGCAGGGGTAGGCAACCTGTTCCAGAAAGAGCCATGAGGGTGCAGGTTTTCTTTGCAGCCACTGACTCCACCAGGTGATTTCACTGATTAACTGATTCCATCTGCTCAAAGTGATATTAATCAGTAAAATCACCTGGTGGAGTCAGTGGCTGCAAAGAAAACCTGCACCCTCATGGCTCTTTCTGGAACAGGTTGCCTACCCCTGGCCTAAGGGAAGCATGTATAAAGTGAATAAAATCGGTCCTAGCACAGAACCTTGTGGAACTCCATAATTAACCTTAGTCCGTGAAGAAAAAGTCTGATGGCCACAGAGCTTTCTCCTATCGTGCCCCAGCTCTGTGGAACAATCTGCCGGCACACATTCGGCAGTCGGACACTGTGGAGACTTTTAAATCACGTTTAAAGACTCATGCAGATGTTTTACCAAGTTATTAAAATGAAAACATTACAAATAATTACCTTTTAAGCTGTTCCAAATATGTTCTCCACTTCAGTGCACGAGATAGAGAGAGGAAAAAGCTCCAAATGTCCTCTGTGATTCCAGAAGGGATTAGAGGTGTTTTCAACATCCAAGCTCTGACAGAAAATGATTAATCTGCTACAAAATAATTATTTTATATACAGTGTCCGACTGTCAGGTCTGTCCCTGTCTGGTCCCATGTCCTCCCCTGCTTTAGTCTTTGTCACTTTCTGTCTGCGTCTGCTTTACACTTTGATCCTCTGTATTTGTTTTTAGTTTAGGATTACTTTAGTCACTGGTATTATTTTGCATTTTACCACTAGAGTCATTGCTTCTGTTAGTTTTTGATTTTGTCACACATTAGTTTCAGCCCCTTCCTTTAATTGTCTTGTTGATCACTTTCCAATTCTCACCATTGTTTTTCTTGGTTTTGTTTCTTTGTTTGTTCCGTGTGTAGATTCTTCTACATTATATTTAGGATTCACCTTTGTTTATTTCTGTCTGCTTAGTGTTCACTCTACTGCACTCTTTTGCACCTGCTCACCTCATCTTTGTATCCTCCCTCCACACCGCCAATTCTGTCTGCTTTGCTTTTTGCCTGACTGCACCCTCTTGATCTCATGTTTGTCTCTTTGTTCCCCACACCTGTGCCTTGTTTGCTGTGATTGCCACTTCTGTTATTTAAACCTTGTGTTTTTGGTTCTTCTTGCTAGTTCATTGTTTCTGTAAACCCCGTCCAAGCCTTTTGTCACAGTCCTGATTGCCCTGCTGATTTTTTGACTTTGCTTTGTATTTTTGGATCACGACATTGTCTCACTCGGGAGGAGGTTGGAGTCGAGCCGCTGCTCCTTCATGTTGAAAGGAGCCATTGAGGTGGCTCGGGCATCTTTTTCAGATGCCCCCTGGACGCCTCGCTGGAGAGGTGTTCTGGGCATGTCCCATCGGGAGGAGGCCCCGGGGAAGACCCAGGACATGCTGGAGGGATTATGTCTCTCGGCTGGCTTGGGAACACCTTGGGATTCCCCGGAGGAGCTGGGGGAGGTGTGTGTGGATCGGAAGGTCTGGGCGGCTTTGCTTGAGCTGCTGCCCCCGCGACCCAACTCCGGATAAAGCGGAAGAAAATTGATGGATGGATGGATGGCTTTGTCTCAGCCTGTGAACTCTGTGTTACTGTGTTTTTGACCTCAGCCAGTTTTTGACCACGCCTCAGCCTTACCCTTGCCTGATACCTCTGCCATGCTGACTGCTACTCTGTGTACCGAACAACTGCCTGCTTTTGAGATAAAGCTTTTTTTAATCAATCCTACACTCCTATGTATGAGTCTGCCTTTGTGTTCCCACCCTCTCTGAGCCACGTTGCCTTACAGCATGACAGAACAAACTAGCCAGAACCGGGACGCTGCAGACTCACATCCTGCCTCGCCTGGGAGCATTAATCCTGTCGAAAACCAGGACTTGACCACAATTAAGGAGATTTTGTCAGATATCCACTTCTTTTTGTCTGTTTTTGCAACACCTACACTCCCCAAGAGAAGTTTGATTATCTGAATCAGGCATGGGAGTTAGTTGAAGCCAACACCTGGCTATACAAATTCTTCCCTGAACTCGCAGATCTAGATGACCTCTTTGCTGAGGAGAGACTCCGTGACTGGGTAAGACAGCCGGAGATGCACCTGCCATCTGTCTCTCCTCTCTCGGACTGCAACTCAGATTGGGTCGATTTGGATGATGATTCTTCAGAGGCAGAGGAGTCGGCACTCCAAGAGATGGCAACATTCTTTTTTAAGATTCAGGACCTATTTTTTGAGTACTGGGACAATCCAGGTCGAAAGAGCAGGCAACTTGTGTTTTCTACCCTTGACCAGCTCCTTCAAACCAAGCCAGAGGTTGTGTCAGCTCATCCTGAGTTAGTCAAAATAAAAACCCTATTCAAGCTGGGTCAGTTACCTCCATGCATTGAGGACCCTATTGATTTTTTGCTCGAGTCAGACATTTATGCCGCTTGTTCAGAAGAACCACGGTCCATAACCCTGTCTTACGCAGCAGTCATGCCTCCACGTTTTTCGCAGCTGGTGCCTCTGCAATTCTCTGAATCAACTCCGGCCATGCCCACGCCACCTGTACCTGCGCCACGCCGCTCTGCAATCTGTAATCCGGCAGTGAACTGTCAGCCTACAGGACCGTCTCTGTGGCTGTATGCAGCACCAATTCTGGCCATGCCTCACCAACCCCTGGTGCCAGCCCCATGCAAGCCTTGTGCACCTCAGCTACTACATCAAACTTTTTTGAGCTCCACGTCCTTGCAAACAGAAGCTCATTTGTTGCCTGACAACTTGGCGGTAGTTACACCTCCAGAAGCACTCCGGTCTCCTAACCTGCCTGCCAAGCCATCAGGAGAAAGCACATTGCCACAGTGCTCAGCTGAATGCGTGCATTTCGAAACATTAGCATCCATGCCTACGGATCACGTGGAGCCACTCACTTCCATCGCACCACCGGCAGAGGAAGGACGAGCGTCCACATCACCGCAACTCAGCCCAGAGTTCACCTTACCAAAATCACCAGCGGCATCTGCCGAGACCTCTTCAGCCCCCAGAGTCCTCATCTGTGCACGCATCTCACGATCCAGCAGCGCCGTCCATGTCTTCTGGCCCGCCAGCAGAATTACCAGTGGTATCCACGCCTCTACAACTTCCAGCCCCACACAAGCAAACTGAAACAACAATGGCATGCCCACCTCCATGTCCGGCCGCTGTGCCGGCTATGTCAGCAGCAGAGCCAGCAGAGAGCCCCACCGAGCCTCTGTTTCCAGATCTGTCAGTGCCAACTCCTTCTTTTAAACTGTTAGCAGATTCGACAGAGAGACTCACACCATCACTGCACTCAGCAGTGCGCATGCTAGAGGGAATGGGAGAGTTGCGCACGTCACCAAGTCTTTCGGCGGCATCTGTTAGATCTCCCACGGCACAGTCTTCTCCACGAGCTTCAGCTGCGCTAACGTCTCCTGAGATTCTGCCTCCGCCCCGATCATCAGTGCCGGTCCCAGAGACAATCACAGACATCACAGCTTCATGGATGGCTAGTCTTTCCTTTTTTTGTTTCTTCGCTAATCTTTTTCTTTTCTTTTCTCTCTTCCTGCTGTGCTCTTTGGATAAACAGCTGTATGCACTAAGTAAATATCTGGTTATGTCTTCTATCTCTGTCAATACCCAGGTATTTGCCATTTTCTCCTGTTTACTATGTTACAAGTATGTTCCATTTTCTTGGCCCCCTTATGAAATGCATTTTTGGTTAAAATGGTTTGGTACCCCACCTCATTGGTTCAGTGATTTGTCTTTCATTCTGTCAACAGTTTTTGAGTACCCTTTGTGGTTAGGTTATTGCTTTTTTCACTTTTTGCATGCTTTTGTTAATCTGTTCTCACCCTATGTAGTCCTTTTTTTTTCTTATCTGCCATGATTCTTGTATTGTTTCAAGTCAGTGGTTGGTTCGTTTTTTTGGTTCTCGGGTAAAGTAAATTATTTCCTCACATCATTACTCATTTTGCCGCTCTTTCTGTTCTTTTGTCAGTTTTTCCATTTTTGATGGCCCCCTATGTCTGTTCCGCTGTGTTTTTTACCTTTTGCATTTCTTTGTTGGAAAGTTCTGCTCTCCATGCAGTTATTTTGTTCATTCTTTTGTTTTCCATGGCCCTTGTACTGTTTTGGTGTATTGGTTTCTGTCTGTTGTATTTTTTATGATTGAGCAGGTCTCTTCCTCATGTTTTGTCACTGTTTGTTGTTTTCACTGTTCAGATATCGAGTCATTTGGGAATGTTTGTCTTCACAGTAGGTCATTATATTGCTTTTCTCGTACTATAGGTTCTATTTTTACTTGTTTTTTCCCTCATTGTCTTCCATCTGTTTGTCCTCCCCTCTTTTGCCCTATTTGTTTATCGGGTTTTATTAATCGGTTATTTGTCCCATCGGCTTCCCCGTGTGGTGTGTCTCCTCCTGAATCGGGTTTCTCCCACTTTCGGCCCTGCATGTGAATTGGCTTCCCCCAGCTATCTACACCATCTCAGTACAGCTATTTTGGGTAATGTGTCTGACCTTGGTCCTCCTTCGGCCCCTGTCACTTTATTCAGTCGTCCCCCTGACTCCTCCATAGTCCTTAGTACATTCCCAGACGACCCCCCGACTCACTGGTGGACCTTTATGGCCCTTGTGGCTGACCCCTGACTCCTTTGTAGCCCAACGTAGTCCTCCAGACCAACCGTGTTACTCACCGGTAGATGTTGATGGACACCATAGCCGTCCCCCAGACCCTCCCATGGACCTTGACAGACCGCACCGTCATCGTCCAGACTCAGGTTGGGCTGCTCGGTCACCATCCTGATGTGTGTTCTGTCCCCTGTCAGTTTTTCAGCCATTCCCTGTTGTGCTCTAGTGTTGTGGAGGTCTTGTGGTTCCCGGTCAGTCATCCTGTTTTGCAAAAGTTCACATCCCCCTGTTCTTAACACCGTGTGTTGCCTCCTTTAACATCAGTGACGGATTGGAGTCTTCTGTGGTGGTTGTGGACGAGGCTCTCTGATGGTGAAGCTCCACTGAACATGTCTTGTGCTTTATTTACATCAGTTATGAAGAAATACAAACAGTATGACACTATGGTAAATCTGCATGGAGTAGACAGTTCTCAAAAACTGAAGAAGAGTGAGGAAAGCCACCAAGACAACCCAGAAGAAGTTATAGGCTTCTGTGGCTGTGATTGGAGAAATTGTTTGACAGTAAATGGCTTCACCCAACCACTTTTTGTGTTATCATTCATATTCTCTGAAAAACGGCCAAACATCTACAAATCTGCCAGGGTACATAAACTTATGAGCACAACTGTAGGTCAGAGGTCTCCAAACTGATGAAGGGTCATTTGTTGAAAACCAGTTTTCCATCTTTTTGGTGTCGCACCTCTTGGCTCCTTTGGTGTCCTTTGTGTTCCTGTTCCTGACTCTTCAGGTACTTTGGGTCTTAGTGGACTTAAACCCTCTTGTGAAGAGATTCTTACTTCCACTGGATTTTAATTTAATTTTAATTTAACCAAGTTCATCCCATTGAGATCGAGAGCTCTTTTGCAAGGAGACCTGGACGATTATAAAGGTTCCAGTCCACCTAAGTGGCATGTCTTTGGATGTGGAAGGAAGCCGGAGCACCCAGAAGAAACCCACACAAACACGTGGAGAACATGCAAACTCCACACAGAAAGGCCACAGGTGGGAATCGAACCCATGACCTTCTTGCTGTGAGGCAACAGGGTTAACCACTAATCCACCATGCTGCCCCATTAGAACTCATGAATAAATGTTTACAACCAATAACTATCAGAAAGCTACTGATCCCACTTAATTAGTGATATAAGACACATGGCGCTCGCTCTGAAGACGCACACGTATCTCAGGCATTCGTTTGTCTTGTGAGACGATGGGGTCTTTGCACTCTTCAGCATCCCCATCATGATGCCCAGCTTTGTCTGTGAGTGCACAAGCTGACGTCAGAGTGACCGACGGCACAAGTCACAGGTGAAGGTTGATGCAGTTGGGGGTGCCGATCCATCCTTTCACCGGATCCTCTTCTGTCTGGAAGCTTCATGCAGCTTGACCTCTGCCCTTTTGATACCCTCCTTGATTACTGTCCCCCAGCTGCCATGGTCCTTGGCCGTTTCTTCCCTCGAGGTCCCTCTTGCAGGCATCTTTGAAGTGCAGAAGCACATATAAACCTGCAGTTAAATCTGCCGACGGTCCAGCTGACATTTCTTACTCAGCTGGAAGCTGAAACCGGAAACAAAAGCTGTTTGCAAATCACAACCAAGCAGCACCCTCCACTGCTGAAAAATGCTGAAGTGCCAAATCATTCAGTTCCTTGAATGGCCACTTGCATTCCAAGCAGAGAATCACTCGCTGTGTTGCCAGTTCTGCAGGTTTCCCACACATTGGGCAGACCTATTTAGTTTGTAGATTTTGCTGCATTCACTTGATGGATGTATGAAGGGGTGAGCTTTGGCTTTTCACTAATGTCCACAAGGATGAGAGATGTGCAGACATTTTGTGTTCTGAAGTGAGCTCCCACGCAGCATAACTCTGACATAAACCATCACAAAATGAGAGTGGAGACGTCTGTGAACTGCGTGGAGTCTATTAGTACTACAGGTGTGAATGACACTGAAATTCTATCAGCAAAGTTATGACTGATAGGCAAGTCTGTGTGTGTCCGGGGGGGGGGGGGATATTACGGTGACATGAACACAAGCCAAAAATCTCTCATGGTTTTTTTTTTCCCATCTTCTTCTTCTTCTTTGTGGCAGGAAGTTGTCTGTGCTATTGCCAAAGCAGACGGGATACGGCACCTTATAACCATGGCAACCAGTGAGCATGTCATCATGCAGAACGAGGCTTTGGTTGCCTTGGCGATAGCATCAGCCATTGACATTGGTAAAACTCTTTAAGACATTACTCAGGGGAACATTTAGACCAGAATTATTTCTGAGGTTTACTGCACCTACTCTGATGACTGGACTTTTATTCTGTTTCGAGTGTAAAAAAACAAACAAATGAATTCAAATTAAACTTGTCTTCCCTTACATTAGTTTATATGCAGATGATATTCTGTTCTACAGTACCAACTGCTCATTCTTACTTCTCTGTGTGTTTGGCTAATTAGTTAACCACATTTTCTGGAGCACAGTAATTAATAACTAAGGTATAATCCATATCACAAATCTGAAGGACCTACAAGTATTCCAGCTCGGTCATACCTCTACAACAAGAATTGTCAGACAGAGAGGTGAAATAAACCACTTAAGGCTCTTCAGGCTGGAACTCTTCCACCAAAATGATTATTCTTCAAAAAATGAACTCTTGCTTCTCCATGATATTGACCGCTCTAGCACCCCCCCCCTCCCCCCCCACTAAAAAAGAGGCTTCTCCTTTCTCCTATATTGATGTGACCTTGGACTTCAACTAATCTTTTTACTTATTTATTACAGTAATGATCAGCAGTGCTATGAGCTTCACCCCATATCATCTTTCCCCACAAAACTCAGTCACAAATGGCATCGGATCCAAAGGTGCATCAACCTGTAATGGTCATGCCAGTTCTGTCATTCATGGCCTCAACTGGACACTGTAGCATCTGAAAACAGTGTACAGCAGAGGGATCTGTCTGTACTGAACCATGTTCCACTGTAACTACAGTAGAACAAGGTGTAGGTTTGGAGGAACAAAGTGCTTTGATTCCTTGTTAAGCAGGCCCAGGGTCACTAGACCACAGAGGATGACTGCCTGATCACAGATTCCTCTAGCAACACCTCCTTGTCCTCTCTTAGGGCCATAACAGGCCTCTTTCTCAGTTCCCTCGCCAGCCTAGAATTTCCTTCAACCACTGAGTGCATAAATAATGTAACATTGCCTCTGAAAGATGGTCAAGACTTGACTGATGGTTTACTTTTATACATTGGTGTTAAACAACTGATGAACCAACAAATTAATGTGAGAGCTGGGTAAAACACCAAAAAAGGTCCATTACTTCACCAGTCAGCATCACAGACTAGCTTGGCATCATATATTAGCTTAGCACATTAGTGCTACTTAGTAATAGAACAAAGGCTAAGAAAGTTCTTATTACGAGTACAATAATTTCAATAGACCTGACCGCACAGTAAACATATTATTTCAGGAACACTTAACCCCGTGCCGCTGCGGAGTGTGCTGAAACATTCAACTTTAACATTTGTTTGTGTCACTATCTTTCTGACATCATTTGCGTGTTGATATCGTTCTGTTCTCTCCTGTATTGTGTGGCAGGAAGTAATTTCAAAATAAAATGTCCTTCAAAGCAAAGTGAAATAAAAGGCCATATAAATCACAAAAACAATAAATGGACCAATTTGCTATTCCACAGTGACATGTTTACCTTGAAATTGAGCAGGAAGTTGGGTCATTTACAAATATGTTGTGATAAAACTTACAATAACTGTGTCTTAAGTGGACTGACGGTTTTAAAATGTACACATGTTTGTGTGA
This sequence comes from Thalassophryne amazonica, assembly GCF_902500255.1. NCBI lineage: Eukaryota > Metazoa > Chordata > Actinopteri > Batrachoidiformes > Batrachoididae > Thalassophryne > Thalassophryne amazonica. The sequence goes on from NC_047115.1 coordinate 98,264,107, forward strand.
ATGCTGCAGAGTCTGTTCAGGATCCTTTCCGGGGAGCGGAGCTGTTGTCCACATTGCAGAAGATGTTGGAGGATCCAGTGGGGGCCATTGAAGTCCAGTTCAGTGCTTTAGGTCTCGTCTGCAGCCTCGCCAGCTCCCGTATGTTTTGCAGTAAAACACACTGTCACATGACACTGATGAAAACATGATTCATTCATTTTCTGTACAAGCTAATTTCAGTTCAGGGTCAGGGGGGGGCTGCAGCCCATCCCAGTGATCACTGAGCGACAGGAGGCGGGGTTCATCCTGTCACAGGGTTGATACATGTAGACAAACACATTCACATCTACGGCCAATTTAGAGTCCGATAAGTTTTGGTCCGATAATTTTTAGACCGCTAACATATTTTTGCAGACGTAGTAAACAAAGCTGAATAGTTACAAACTTCTATGAAATCTGAAATCAGTTAAGTACCTACCTGTTAAATATTTTATAATAGATGCGCAGTTCTATTCTCCGTAAACAAAGGAGAGCTGGTTCTAGAAGAAACCGCTGTATCATATGCAGGCAAAGGAGAACTGGTCACAAAAAAGAAAAAAGGCTAATTTCTTTTGACCCCATACTGATATGCTGGCAATATCATCCAAGTCATCCAGAGGCATACAGTTTTAACTTATGGTTAAAATTTTAACCAAACTAATTTCGGACAAGTTATTTAAATTAACGTCACGTCTGAAGTTTTATAAAGTGAAAATATCAGATATATGTTTTAGTTTTAAAGTCATGCACTAATTTTGAAGGTATTAGTGTGGACATGCTGTGCCCAGCAGTGCATTATGGGTAATCACACTACATTCACGACAGAAGAAATGCATTTGAGATGCTCTGATCAGGCTCCATAGTAGAGAAGCTTGAATCTTCGACTGGACTGGGTTGCTTGACATGAGGACGTTTCGCTTCAAATCACAGAAGCTTCCTCAGCTAAAATTCTTGCTCTGGTAGTCTGACTTCTGTCTTGACTCTTGTAGAGAAGAATAATTATTTTAATTATTATATATATTTTAGCTGAGGAAGCTTCTGTGATTTGAAGCGAAATGTCCTCACGTCAAGCAACCCAGTCCAGTCGAAAATTCAAGCTTCTCTACTATGGAAACCACCTGGACAACTGAGAGCCTACACAGAAACTCTGATCAGGCTCCACACGGACAACAGTATTAAACTCTTTGTATATTGTGTCTAAAACTCCCGTGAATATATTCTCTGGGTTTATAGACATTGTTATTGTGTTTGTTTTATGTAAAAATGCCAGAAGCAGCTCAGGTTGCTCCTCCATTATTTTCAGTTGGAATCATAGCAATCCATTCCTGTTTGCTATTAGAGTCCTGCTTATGTCAAACACTGTCTGTCGTCTTTGTTCCAGAGTAATATGTATAAGATTTCTGAAATTCAGTTTGCCTTTATTAAATTCCACACATCTTAAATGTAGTAGGGTTATCTGGAATTTTGTTTTGGCAAGTTTTCACGGTCTCTACTGGCATCTACTGGCCAGTAGTGTTCATGGCAGTATTCGCCCTAGTACTGAGCATCCAGTAGATGGCAGTGTTCTATTTATTTTGACACCGGTTATATCAGATGGTTATCTAATTACAACTTGGCTTTTTTTTTAAAAAGTCCTTTTTTTACAAATAAAAAAATGACATATTTTACAAAAGCACATTTATCTGTAAACACCAACACATGACACACCTCACATTAATGTGTTGGTTTACATAGAATGAATGAGTCAACCAAATCAGTGTTAGCGGAGGCACATTTTACCCATAATCCTTTGCCATCTGTCTGTGTTTGTTACAAAACTTCAGAATTAGTGCATTATTCAACATTAAAAGATATAGGGGATCAGACTTGCCAAGACAGCTTATAGGAGGCGAATAGAGGACTGCTTCCAGAGTCAGGACTCTCGGCGGGTGTGGCAGGGTGTTCAGCACATCACGAACCACCGACCCAGCACCCTGGTGGCAGACTACAGTGATGCCTCACTGGCAGAGAACCTCAATAGCTTCTTTGCCCGTTTTGAGGTGCAGCCACCAGAGACAGTCGTCATCCCCTCACCTGCCCTCAACGTCCTCACGCTGGAGGAACAGGAGGTGAGGAGGGTGTTGAGGGGGTGAATTCAAGGAAAGCTGCTGGTCCGGACGGCGTCTCGGGACGGGTGTTGAGGGGATGTGCAGCTCAGTTAGCTGGTGTGGTTACAAACATTTTCAACCAGTTTCTGAGCCAGGCTGCTGTCCCCCCCTGCCTGAAGTCCTCTGTTATTGTCTCCCTCCCTAAGAAGACCAGGATCAGTGATCTGAATGACTATCGCCCGGTGGCACTAACTCCGATTATTATGAAGTTCTTCGAAAAGTTAGTCCGGGCCTACATCATCTCCTGCCTTCCCCCTGTGTTTGACCCTCACCAGTTTGGTTATCGTGCGAACAGGTCCACGGAGGATGCCATCATTATGGCTCTACATGCTCCTCTGTCCCATCTGGAGCAGCAGGGGAGCTATGTGAGGCTGCTTTTTGTGGACTTTAGCTCAGCATTTAATACCATCCTTCCAAGCAGTCTGGTGATTAAGTTGTTGGACCTGGGGGTGTCCCACTCCATTTGCTGGTGGATCTTGGACTTCCTCACAGACCGCTCTCAGAGGGTGAGAGTTGGCCCTCACATCTCTTCGGCCATTAGCCTCAGCACCGGCTCCCCTCAGGGCTGTGTGCTGAGTCCGTTGCTCTACACCCTCTACACCTATGACTGCACCCCCTCTCACTTCAGCAACAATATCATTAAGTTTGCTGATGACACTACTGTATTGGGACTCATTTCTGGTGAGGATGAGTCCACCTATAGAGAGGAGGTGCAGCGGTTGTCGGTCGGGTGTAGGGAGAACAATTTGATCCTCAACACCTCAAAGACAAAGGAGATGGTGGTGGACTATAGAATGAGGAAAACAGTCATCCAGCCCCTGGTCATCGATGGGGACTGTGTGGAGTGGGTCTCTGAATTTTGTTTTCTGGGTGTGTATTTGAGAGACGACCTGACTTGGAGCACAAACACTATGGCTACCATCAAGAAGGCACAGCAGAGACTCTATTTCCTGAGGGTTCTCAGGAATAACCATCTGCCACAGAGACTGCTGGTGTCCTTCTATCGCTGCTCCATAGAGAGCATTTTGACCTACTGTCTGTGTGTGTGGTTTTCCAGCTGCACAGTCACAGACAGGAAAGCTCTCCAGAGGGTCATCACCACAGCCCAGAAGATCACTGGTTGCCTCTTGCCTTCATTAGAGGAACTGTATACAAGTTGTTGTCTCAGGAAGGCAAGGACTACAATCAGAGACCCCGCCCATCCTGGACACTATTTGTTTGAATTATTACCAGCAGGCAGACGATACAGGGCCAGAACAAACAGACTTAAAAATAGCTTTGTGGGAAGAGCTGTTTGTGCACTGAATGCTGCTGGACCTGCCATTTTATGATTGTGATTGAGTGTTTTTAACTAGGTTTTATGTAGAATTTTTAGGGTTATTTATTTATTCTATTTATTTATTTTAAATGTTTTTTTTTTATGAGATTGTTTTTAATTTCATTGTCATGGACAGTATTTTTTTTCTGGTGTCATGTACAATGATAATAATAAATTCTATTCTATTCTGTTATATTTTAACTTTGTACAAATGACAGAATTGACATTAATGGAGTTATTCTATCAATATTCATTTTATTTATAAACCAAACCATAAGTCAGCTCTGCTTTATTTTCCAAGACCTCGGTCTCACAGCAACGCTGTTATTGAGTAGAGAGTTGAGCTTCGTTGCTCCTCTCAACTACTTCACTGCTGGAAGTTATGTAGTAAACTGGAGCTTCCAGCAGGGGGCAGGGTGCACAAAGACAGAAGTGCTGACTCATTGTTTGGGTCTGTAGTTGCCTTTGATGCTACCAGAAGTGATTGTGGTGTTAAAACTCAAAATCAGCTTGTTAGTAGTTGCAAGTGTACCGGAGACAATACTGGAAGTTATTGGTTATCTGTAGCTTCCAATAAATTTTTGGGTGGTTTATCGGTTTAGCTTTATAAAAGATAACTTTTTAGTTAGCTGATTATCTGTTATCAAAGCTAATTTTTTGGGTAGCTGTGCCCACCACTGGCCACGACTGACCCATCATTAGAGCCTCGAATGGCTCGCATCAGCCACACTAAATCAAATGAAATCAATTTTATTTATATAGCGCCAAATCACAACAAACAGCTGCCCCAAGGCGCTTTATATTGTAAGGCAAAAGCCATACAATAATTACAGAAAAACCCCAACGGTCAAAACGACCCCCTATGAGCAAGCACTTGGCGACAGTGGGAAGGAAAAACTCCCTTTTAACAGGAAGAAACCTCCAGCAGAACCAGGCTCAGGGAGGGGCAGTCTTCTGCTGGGATTGGTTGGGGCTGAGGGGAGAGAATCAAGAAAAAGACATGCTGTGGAAGAGAGCAGAGATTAATCACCAATGATTAAATGCAGAGTGGTGCATACTAAGTCACGTAGTGCCGTAATAGCGCCATGATAATGTGATGTTGGCACATGTTAGGCATGGGTTTGGTCCAAACCTCCAGCCCTCCCACACCTGGTCCCTTTAAAGTCTGGGTTTTCAATTCCAGATTCACAGCAGCATTTAAAGATGTCACATTTTTTAAATGCAGTCCAACAATAGACGCTCCAGTACAGTCTCATGGTTGTGCACTGTGCGCCAGGTTGCTGTCCACCTGTAATGCACCAGACCAGCTAGAACCAAACCAAGGGTTCCTGGACAGCCACCTCTGTGCTGCTCACTGGCTCCGCAGCTTGCTGGGTTTATTTATTATGCGGCTTTAAACACACACACACACCGTGATCCCACTTTTACGAGGTCTGTCAATAAAGTAACGGCCCTTTTTATTTTTTCAAAAACTATATGGATTTCCTTCATATGTTTTTACGTCAGACATGCTTGAACCCTGGTGCGCATGCGTGAGTTTTTCCACACCTGTCGGTGACGTCATTCGCCTGTGAGCACACCTTGGGAAGGAGTGGTCCCGCCCCCTCATCAGATTTTCATTGTCAGGAAATAGTGGAATGAAAAGGACTTTTTTCCATCAGAATTTTTTCAGAAGCTGTTAGAGACTGGCACCTGGAAACCATTCGAAAAATTTATCTGGCTTTCGGTGAAAATTTTACGGGCTTCACAGAGAATAAGGACTGTTACTACAGCTTTAAGGACCCCTTTAAGGACGCTCGGTGCGCCGCGCTCCGAGCTGCGACGACGCGGCACAAGGCACCGGACCATTTCTAAACGGATGGCTCTGTGGATACGAGACCATCGTGTGTTCTTTCTCTGGTTATCACAAGAGCTGGACATCAGCCATTTTCTGGCAGATTTCACTTTTGAGAAGAAAGAGATTTTGTCATGGAAAGCCGCGCGGAGGCTTCGCGCGTAAAGACCGATTTGCTTTGGAAGCGAGACAAAGGAACACCTCCGTTTCAGCGTGTCAGAGGACAAGTAAGGGATGCCATCAAGCTGAAGAAGGAGTCCTACTTGTCTTTGTTGGTAAGTGGGATCCCGGAGGCAGCTGACAGGTACGGTCAGGCCAAGCGTGCTGCAGCCCGTGTGGTTGCAGAGGCAAAAACTCGGGTCTGGGAGGAGTTTGGGGAGACCATGGAAGAGGACTGTCGGTCGGCCTCGAAGAAATTCTGGCAAACCATCCGACGCCTCAGGAGGCGGAAGCAGCTCTCCACCGGCACTGTCTATGGTGCGGGTGGGGAGCTGTTGACCCTGACTTGGGATGTTGTCAGGCCGTGGAAGGAATACTTCGAGGATCTCCTCAATCCCATCGTCACGACTTCGGAAGAGGAAGCAGAGACTGGGGACGCAGAGGCAGACTCATCCATTACCCAGGCCGAAGTCACCGAGGTGGTTAGAAAGCTCCTCGGTGGCAAGGCTCCTGGGGTAGATGAAATCCGTCCTGAGTACCTTAAGTCTCTGGATGTTGTAGGACTGTCTTGGTTGACACGCCTCTGCAACATTGCGTGGCGGTCGGGGACAGTGCCTCTGGATTGGCAGACCGGGGTGGTGGTCCCTCTGTTTAAGAAGGGGGACCGGAGGGTGTGTTCCAACTACAGGGGGAATCACACTCCTCAGCTTCCCCGGTAAGGTCTATTCCAGAGTACTGGAGAGGAGAATTCGACCAATAGTCGAACCTTGGATTCAGGAGGAGCAGTGTGGTTTTCGTCCTGGTTGCAGCACACTGGGCCAGCTCTACACACTCCATCGGGTGCTCGAGGGTTCATGGGAGTTCGCCCAACCAGTCCACATGTGCTTTGTGGATCTGGAGAAGACGTTCGACCATGTCCCTCTGGGCACCCTGTGGGGGGTGCTGCGGGAGTACAGGGTCCATGGTCCTTTGTTAAGGGCTATCCGGTTCCTGTACGACTGCAGCAGGAGCTTGGGTCGCATTGCCGGTAGTAAGTCAAACCTGTTTCCAGTGCACATTGACCTCCGCCAGGGCTGCCCTTTGCCACCAGTTCTGTTCATTATCTTTATGGACAATTTCTAGGTGCAGGGTGTAGAGGGGATCTGGTTTGGGAACCACAGAATCACATCTCTGCTGTTTGTGGACGATGTGGTTCTGTTGGCTTTGTCAAATCAGCACCTTCAGCGTGCACTGGGGCGGTTTGCAGCCGAGTATGAAGCGTCCGGGATGAAAATCAGCACCTCCAAATCTGAGGCCATGGTTCTCGACCGGAAAAAGGTGCCTTGCCCTCTTCAGGTCGGTGGAGTGTCCTTGCCTCAAGTGGAGGAGTTTAAGTATCCCGGGGTCTTGTTCACGAGTGAGGGACAGATGGAGCGTGAGATCGACAGATGGAGCAGTGCAGCATCTGCAGTGATGCGGTCGCTATATCGGACCATCATGGTGAAGAGAGAGCTGAGTAGGGGGCAAAGCTCTTGATTTACCGATCAATCTATGTTCCGACCCTCACCTATGGTCGTGAGATTTGGCTCATGACCGAAAGAACGAGATTGGGAGTACAAGCGGACGAGATGGGTTTCCTCTACAGGGTGGCTGGGCACTCCCTTAGAGATAGGGTGAGGAGCTCGGTCACTCGGGAGGAGCTCGGAGTCGAGCCGCTGCTCCTCCACATCGAAAGGAACCAGTTGAGGTGGCTCGGGCATCTTTTCTGGATGCCCCCTGGATGCCTCACTGGAGAGGTGTTCTGAGCACGTCCCATCGGGAGGAGGCCCCGGGGAAGACCCAGGACACACTCAATCAATCAATCAACTTTTTTCTTGTATAGCGCCAAATCACAACAAACAGTTGCCCCAAGGCGCTCCACATTGCAAGGCAAGGCCATACAATAATTATGAAACACAGTCTACGTCTAAAGCAACATAACCAAGGGATGGTCCAGGGTCACCCGATCCAGCCCTAACTATAAGCCTTAGCGAAAAGGAAAGTTTTAAGCCTAATCTTAAAAAGTAGAGAGGGTATCTGTCTCCCTGATCTGAATTGGGAGCTGGTTCCACAGGAGAGGAGCCTGAAAGCTGAAGGCTCTGCCTCCCATTCTACTCTTACAAACCCTAGGAACTACAAGTAAGCCCGCAGTCTGAGAGCGAAGCGCTCTAATGGGGTAATATGGTACTACGAGGTCCCTAAGATAAGATGGGACCTGATTATTCAAAACCTTATAAGTAAGAAGAAGAATTTTAAATTCTATTCTAGCATTAACAGGAAGCCAATGAAGGGAGGCCAACACGGGTGAGATATGCTCTCTCCTGCTAGTCCCCGTCAGTACTCTAGCTGCAGCATTCTGAACCAACTGAAGGCTTTTTAGGGAACTTTTAGGACAACCTGATAATAATGAATTACAATAGTCCAGCCTAGAGGAAACAAATGCATGAATTAGTTTTTCAGCATCACTCTGAGACAAGACCTTTCTGATTTTAGAGATATTGCGTAAATGCAAAAAGGCAGTCCTACATATTTGTTTAATATGCGCTTTGAATGACATATCCTGATCAAAAATAACTCCAAGATTTCTCACAGTATTACTAGAGATCAGGGAAATGCCATCCAGAGTAACGATCTGGTTAGACACCATGCTTCTAAGATTTGTGGGGCCAAGTACAATAACTTCAGTTTTATCTGAGTTTAAAAGCAGGAAATTAGAGGTCATCCATGTCTTTATGTCTGTAAGACAATCCTGCAGTTTAGCTAATTGGTGCGTATCCTCTGGCTTCATGGATAGATAAAGCTGGGTATCATCTGCGTAACAATGAAAATTTAAGCAATACCGTCTAATAATACTGCCCAAGGGAAGCATGTATAAAGTGAATAAAATTGGTCCTAGCACAGAACCTTGTGGAACTCCATAATTAACTTTAGTCTGTGAAGAAGATTCCCCATTTACATGAACAAACTGTAATCTATTAGACAAATATGATTCAAACCACCGCAGCGCAATGCCTTTAATACCTATGACATGCTCTAATCTCTGTAATAAAATTTTATGGTCAACAGTATCAAAAGCAGCACTGAGGTCCAACAGAACAAGCACAGAGATAAGTCCACTGTCCGAAGCCATAAGAAGATCATTTGTAACCTTCACTAATGCTGTTTCTGTACTATGATGAATTCTAAAACCTGACTGAAACTCTTCAAATAGACCATTCCTCTGCAGGTGATCAGTTAGCTGTTTTACAACTACCCTCTCAAGAATCTTTGAGAGAAAAGGAAGGTTGGAGATTGGCCTATAATTAGCTAAGATAGCTGGGTCAAGTGATGGCTTTTTAAGTAATGGTTTAATTACTGCCACCTTAAAGGCCTGTGGTACATAACCAACTAACAAAGATAGATTGATCATATTTAAGATTGAAGCATTAAATAATGGTAGGACTTCCTTGAGCAGCCTGGCAGGAATGGGGTCTAATAAGCATGTTGATGGTTTGGATGAAGTAACTAATGAAAATAACAGACAGAACAATCGGAGAGAAAGAGTCTAACCAAATACCGGCATCACTGAAAGCAGCCAAAGATAACGATACATCTTTGGGATGGTTATGAGTAATTTTTTCTCTAATAGTCAAAATTCTGTTAGCAAAGAAAGTCATGAAGTCATTACTAGTTAAAGTTAATGGAATACTCAGCTCAATAGAGCTCTGACTCTTTGTCAGCCTGGCTACAGTGCTGAAAAGAAACCTGTGGTTGTTCTTATTTTCTTCAATTAGTGATGAGTAGAAAGATGTCCTAGCTTCACGAAGGGCTTTCTTATAGAGCAACAAACTCTTTTTCCAGGCTAAGTGAAGATCTTCTAAATTAGTGAGGGGACACTGAAGGGACTACGTCTCTCGGCTGGCTTGGGAACGCCTCGGGGTTCCCCCAGAGGAGCTGGGGGAGGTGTGTGTGGATCAGGAGGTCTGGGCAGCTTTGCTTGAGCTGCTACCCCTGTGACCCGACTCCGGATAAAGCGGAAGAAAATGGATGGATGGATGGATGGATAGCAAAGAAAACATGATGCGTGGCTCATTATGAGAGATGAGAGGAGATATACTTTATTGATCTCACAGTGGAGAAATTATGTTTACACTCCAATTACCTCAGACAGCAATTAGTCCTCAGTTATTACTTGTTTACCATAATAATGGCACACATCAGAATTAAAAACAGCACATACACATTTGACATTGTCTATGTGCACTAAATTTGAAGAAGTCTGTTATCCGAATTGAGGCAAGTGGGTGAAGGCCACGCAGCAACCCTGAGATGCGTCGCCGTCAGCTTGAGGGGAGAACGTGGGCTGCAGCTAAAACTGCACCGCCCCCGCTGAAGGGGAGAGGAGTCACGATAAGCAGGCACCGGAAAGGGGAGTGTTGCTGGGGGGGAGGAGGCGGGTGGGGGAGGGAATGGAGCATGCTTCAGTCCTGTGAAAAGCAGCTTATTTTCTTTGTGAGTTGAGATAAGAAACAGCCAATGTTCCCCAGGCCGAAAACAATTCCTCTGGAGGAAAGCAGTCGGGTAATTTGTCCTTCAAGCTTGATAAGCCTGTAATGTTATTGTTTGAGCAGTGAAAAACACTTTTTAAGAGTTCCACTTGCACAACCAAATCCCAATTATGAATTACGAATATTCCCAATAATGAATTAAGAATATTTACTGGCCTCTGAAATCTTCAACTTCAACTGCAAGGCACGCATCTGCTCCAAGATGTCATCCAATTTGCGTCTGAGTTCAAGAGTCATCGCAGTCTGAGAATGCACTGCATTGCCAACCTCATTAATCATGATGGACAAGCGAGGGGCCATGGTTCTTGATGCCGCCGTCTTGCCAATTTTCCGGTAGATCATGGCAGCACATAAGCTAGAAAGTACCAGCCCTGCTACCATAAGACCAAAAATGAATAAATCCTCGACGTCCTCAACGGAGAAAGACGCCAAGCATGCAACACGCCAAGAACTCCACGAGTCGAGAACATAGCCCGCAGAATACATTCCATCTGGGCAGTTAGGATCCCCCGGTCCTGACCTTCTTGTAGAAAAAATGGTGTCAATAGCGTTCAGAGACCAGCTGATCAATTCCATGGTTAATCCAATAGTAGTCCAATAGATCCAGAATCCAATATAATCTGAGGAATTCACAGTCTGGTGAAGTAGGGACTTGAAGGTTAAAATCAGAGAACAGAGATAAGGGAGAGTGGAGGAGATGCGACCGCCCTCATCGGAGTCCCAAGCTGATTATTCATCCTTCATTATTCGGTGGGACCCAGGCTTTATTTATAGAACCTGCATGTCTTGGGAAATGTGAGGAAGCCGGAGGATCGAACCCACGTCTCCATCGTGCCCAGGCCACAGATCACACAAGAGGCCCCGCCCCATCCAAGCTCATAGGTCTTTAATAATTACATCATTTTGTTATTAGTAAGTAGAATTGGTGTCCAGTTTCCTCTTTCTTTTTTAAAATATCTTTTAAGACTCTACATGCATTTTTCTGCTGGTTTGTTGTCCTCTAACATACATCAAACAGGTCCATAACCACAAACATGAACAAACACCACAGTATTAAAAAAAAAAAGTCTAGGAATGCTACAATGGACCTGGAGTTATGGAGCAGGCCAAAAACAAGCAAATAAACAAACAAATAAGAGCACAGACATGGACAAGTAACAAAAATGGTGAATATTCAGGTCCAGAAGTCGTTGGAGAAGTCAGACCAGAACTGCCAGGTAACATCTGTCTACCGCAGTCAGATGGCATGTGGGCATGTCCCTGACTTTCTCCAGCCACTGGGTTCCTCAACAGCAAGGCACCTGTCTGCTGGAGCACACACACTCAAACACATCACAATGTAAATGATACTTCTCCTCTGTGTCTGTCTTAGTCTCCCACCCCAGACAGAAAATAGATCCGGGCCGGATGTAGTACAACATTTGGTACCAATCCTGAAAACAGATCCGGCCCAGACAGTTTTTGCACCCTGGCCCAGATCCGGCACGGCTCCGCTTTACAGTTCTGGAACAGATCCAAACCAGATCTGAACTGGATCCGCAAAACACCAACCGTTTACAGACCATATCTGGCACGGATCTGGGACAGATGTGGTCCACATCACAGCACCGTGGCAGGAACACGGGGCATAACGATAAGCAATTTTATCTGCACTCGGTAGAAAGTATCTATTAGCGGTTGTAAACTTTGTACTCTGTAATCGTGATCGTCACTGAAGCTTTTTTAAATGCTTATTGCAAAGCGGTTTGTTTCTTTATGACAATCAAGTTTTATAAGTCCAGGGACACTGATCTGTGTGTTATAGATACAAATCAGTTTCCTCGGATCCACGGAACTTACCCTTGTAAAACTTGTTCCTGCCACGGTGCTGTGATGCGGTCCACATCTGCCCCAGATCCATGCCAGATATGGTCTGTAAATGGTTGGTCTTTTGCGGATCCAGTTCAGATCTGGTCCGGATCTGTTCCAGAACTGTAAAGCGGAGCTGTGCTGGATCTGGGCCAGGGTGCAAAAACTGTCTGGACCGGATCTGTTTTCAGGATTGGTACCAGATGTTGGACTACATCCGGCCCGGATCTATTTGCTGTCTGGGACCTTTGATGGACAGTTTCTCTAAAAAAGACTCACTAGGACTTTGAGCACATCTTGATGGTTTAATTTCAACTGCACTGTGATGGTGTGCAGAGGCAACATTAACACAAATGTTCCACTGATCAGTGGCAGTAGAGCGTTTCATTTTATGCTGTTGGGATAAATTACCCGAGTCTTCATCCTGTTCATAACGCTCACTTCTTGAACTTATTCTTTGCAGTTCTTAATAAACTGCCTACATCATCCAGCCTTCTCTCTCTCTCTCTCTCTCTCTCTGTCTCTCTCTCTCTCTCTCTGTCTCTCTGTCTCTCTCCCCCTTTCATTTTCTTCATTCATCAGCTCCTCAAAACACTCCCTCCACCTTCTCAACTCCAAACTTGTCAACACATTCTCTGCATCCTTGATCACCTGAACTTGCTTCACATCCTTTCCAGCCATGAAATAATTGAATCAGACTGCTGCTCTAACAGCTTGTGTGTGCTCGCTCTCTCCCTTTGAGGCCTCACGGGGAGAACATCCTCAGCTGGCTCAGATCTGTGCTTTGTGTTACATCAGCCAGCATCTCTGTATACTTCCTTATACTACATTTTTGCTATCAAAGGTTCCACAGACTGCAGATAAAAAAAAAACTTTTTTTAAATCAGCACTTACTTTCTGTGCTTTATATTTCCCCACTTTCAGGTCAGTATTGTGATTTACAGTGTGTCATTAAATGTCACACCAAATGTTTCCAAGATGGGGATAGATCCAGCGGGGTGGGTGGGTTGATCCCCCCCACACCCACTAGCTAAATAAAAAGAAAGAAATATTTGAGGGAAAAAAGAACATAGAAAAGTTTTTTTTTTTTAAAAATGTATAAAGTCAGAAAAAAAAAAATTAAGTTTGATGTCTGTCACAATTTCCTGTTGATAGAAGTGGGATAAACATCTGTGATCTGTGTGATAATATTATAGATTAAAGTATTTTTGGAGATTTCTCGACAATCTCAAAACTTCACCAGTGATCATGAAAAATGGTTGAGAATAAAAATGAATAGTTTATGTTGCAAATTTAACTTGTTATGCTAGTATTCACAATGGAAAGAGTTCCTTCTTGCTAATATAATATATATATTACACTGTGTTTTGTGCTTCAGTCTGACGTGTGACTCTGAGTGGGCGGTCTGTCTTTGTGTCCTCGTGTCTCCTGTTGGCTGCAGGTGTGATGAAGGAGGAGCTGAAGAACCTGAGAGGAAGTCTGAGTAAACTGACGGATCACAGCAGCAGTAAGCTGTCCTCACAGGCCCGCGCCGTGCTGACCATGATCAGTGACACCAGCTAAACCACCACCGCACAGCCACACCGCAACCCCTTCTAGCGCCCCCTGCAGGCTTCAGTATTCACAACAAGAAAAGCTGCTTTGTCCTGGTGTGGTGCTCCCTGAATGTAAACTCTGGTCTGTTTGTTTTTGGACATTGACAAAGTTTCAGCTTTAATTTGAAGATAATTATCCACAAATCAGGTGAGAAAACCTGGAATTAAACTGTCGAACAGAAAAATTCAGCTGTGACTCGGTGTAGAAGTGACCGAACAGGGAGTCGAACACTGACAGACAGAACTCAGACACTTGGACATGAACCAAACATTAGCTACAGACCCCCCCATCACCACCAGCATGTTAGCTTTCTAAGAGTCGGGGTCAGTCCGTATGAAATCTCCAGCTGGTTCCAGCTCAGGGACTCAGAGTTGCTTCGTTTTCATGTCTATTGTAGGTTAAGAGCCCATCATGAAAAACCCAAAATATGAGCGTCTTTTTACAAATAATTTTCCTTCCAGTTTTCTGAGACTTCTGGCTAACAAACACGACATCTGCAGGAATAAACTGTGTGGATTTGAAAGTATGCTGTCATGACATCATTTTGATGCAGAAATACTGTTGTTTTTTGGAGTATAAGTCCCTTTTTATTTATTTATTTTATTAGTTTGGGAGGTCAAGTGACCAAAAAGTCACGCATTCATTGTTAATAAAAATTAGAATGACGATATCAGACAGAATCAAACCATTGAACAAATTAAACTCTAATGATAAATATAAGTTACAGAGTTGAAAACACTGCAGCAAGTCTGTTGAATGATTTATATTATGGAGGAAATTTGGATCAAAGTTGGTCAACTTTGATCAGCATCTGCTGATGCTGTACTATCCAAATCCACACCATCCATAACTCTCTAAAATAACCATCTATCTGCTGCAGCCAGGTGAAACATGGGCCTTCTCATGCTGCTGGGGTCCTCAAAACTCCCTCCAACACCTGCCTGCAGGATCCTGTGCAGAGAAACAGGCCACATGATCAGAATGTCAAATCTGATGCTCCCTCACAACGCAAGTGATCCTCCTCATCTCAGTAACCGCTCGTTTGATACAAAGTCATTCCAGTGGGACCCAAGGATCCTTCAAAGACACACCTAGTACCAAAGACATCCAGTCGTCACCTTCGGTCACTGGTTAGCGTCCAAGTCTCACAGTCATATAGCAAGACAGGCAGCATCAACATCCTAAAGCAGAGGCATCAAACTGATTCCAGAAAGGGCCAAGAGGAGGCAGGTTCTCTTTGTAGCCACCCAACTCCAGCAGGTGGTTTCACTGACTAACATCACTTTGAGCAGATGGAATCAGTTCATCAGTGAAACCACCTGCTGGAGTTGGTGGCTACAAAGAGAACCTGCCTCCTCTTGGCCCTTTCTGGAATCAGTTTGAGACCTCTGGACCTTCATTCACCTGCAAAGATACTTGCATCACCAAACACTGCTGTCACATCAAGTTGATCTGAACCCCCCCAATGCCCTTTTTAGGTCCGGTTAAGAGTCAGGAATTAAAAGGTTCATTTGGATGAAAATGTTGATTTTAGATGATCATCAAGCTGTGGACCAACCAGCGTTCCTCAGTACGAAGAGCTTCCGGTCTACATGCTGTATAACCAAATTAAAGACGTTATGGATGGAACAAACAACTGCAAACACACACACTGACAGACTGCGGGTTTCCACAAGACCACCAGCGCCGGAAAGGGTGAAAAGCGGTTTAAATTCTTCTTTCATCATTTGTGGTGATGGAATAGTTGTGATCAAGTCCAGTAGTTGTGGGAGCATCAGTGATGGTTAAGGATGTGCCTCACCGGCCCCCAGCACACGGCCTTCTGTCTGGACCATTTTGACTGTGTGGATGCATAAAAGAATCTGCACATCGTCATTAATGTAATCATGAAATCTGAGGTCATAGAGATTTTTTTTAAGTTGATTTCATAAGGAACGACCCATATGACAATTTATGTTCCAAGTCTAAAACAAACGTACATTCAGATACCAGGTTTGGACAAATACACGAGTCCTGCATTCAACTGTCAATGCATGTACAGGAAAAAGGATCCATTTTAACTGACTTGTAATCTGCATTATGTCAGTTACTTGTGTTGATAATCCTATTTGTAAAGATCTATGCATAGGTCAGTGTAACTGTGGACATCAACTTATTCAACAAGGGATGCTGTCAGTTAACAGTAAAGATTCTACATCGTTATCAGTGTTATTTTAGCATTGAAATGTAAATTACATGTAAAATAATTATTAAATTAAAAACATTCTAAACTCATTGGTGTTATTGTCTTTGTTATACTCTAAAAAGTAAATAAAAAAATGGGATGGTGGGAAAATGCAAATAAACAGCACTGATCATTATCAATCATTTAAGGAATCTGGAGGAATTTCAGTTTGTAAAGGGTGCAGGCCTAAGATGAACACTAGGGTGCATCAAATTTGAATATTTCCAAATAACAGTTTGGCTGGCATTGTGCATTGTTCCAATTACATAAAAATGACATTTGCAAAGTTTTGAGGAATTCCACTGAGATTTAGGGCTGCCACCTAACACATGAACTTTTGTGAAATTTTGAAAAATGTGAAATTTTTATTCTAATTGCCAAATGGTCGACCTGGAAATGTCAATACAGTGAACTTTTACACAGTAACATGTTCTATAGGGTTATCAAAGTAAAAGTTGTTTGTTTGCCCTTTGGGCCACTTAAGCATGTCTCAGAATTCAACTTTCAGGATTCTCCATTCATTTGTCCTATATGTGACCATAGGACCTTTGTGGCCAGGACGGCGGTGGGATCGAACCCCAGACGGCTCGCACTAAAGACCATTCCTCTACCAGGTCAGCCAAAGGGGAATTCCCCATTAGCCAAGCTAGCGGGAACATCTTTTCAATCAGGACATGGGACCTTCACCCCGCTACATATCTCCCCACCATTTTTGACTTCGTCCCGAAGTCACAGGTGCATTTAAGCATGTTCTGTGACTACCCACATCCTGTTCGTGACGCCAGATTGTGACTGTAGGATCTTTGTGGCCAGGACCGCGGTGGGATCGAACCCAGATGGCTCGCACTAAAGACCATTCCTCTACCAGGTCAGCCAAAGGGGAATTCCCCATTAGCCAAGCTAGCGGGAACGTCTTTTCAATCAGGACCCAGGACCTTCATCCCGCTACATATCTCCCCACCATTTTTGACTTCGTCCCGAAGTCACAGGTGCATTTAAGCATGTTCTGTGACTACCCACATCCTGTTCGTGATGCCAGATTGTGACTGTAGGACCTTTGTGGCCGGGACCGTGGTGGGATCGAACCCAGATGGCTCACACTAAAGACCATTCCTCTACCAGATCAGCCAAAGGGGAATTCCCCTTTGAAATGAAAATTTCCCATTCAAATTTGATGCACCCTAATGAACACCCATGATCTCTAATCCCGCAGACACCACTGCATCAAAACAGTCATTCATCAATAGCTGATATAACCACATGTGCAAAGGTATACTTTGGTAAACCTTTGTCAAGCACAACAGTACAGAGCTGCATTCACAAATGTCACTTAACACTTGACCATGTAATAAAGGCCTGATGTTAACCTTGTCCAGAAGCAACGTTGTCTTCTCTTGGCTCAGCGGGATCTGGGTTGGACCATCACACAGTGAAAATGTGTAGTGTGGTCAAATTAATCAGTATTCTAGATCTTTTTTGGAAGATATGGACTCTGTGTGACCTGGACCAAAGATGAAAAGGACGATTCAGGCTGTTATCAGCAACAAGTCCAAAAGCCAGCGTCTGTCATGGTGTGGAATTATGTCAGTGTCCGTGATGGCAGCATTAATACTGTAAATTTCATTGAGTTTTATGAATGAAGTGCCACACAGCAGTGTGAAGCTCTCTCATGGAATCCCAAATTTTTTAGTCCACAGTGAAACAGGAAATGTCAAATGTTGAACACTTCCTGGATTGACAAGAGGAGATTTCGTGGGAATTCAGTGGCAAGTTGAGACTGAAACCGGAAGTGCCAAATTTTGAGTGCACGGTGAAACAGGAAATGTCAAATGTGTTTAACTTTGGAAAGTGTTTTTTTATAATTCCCCCTAGTTTTGATCTGTTTTTGTTTTTAATGAACCTGTTCTTTGGTATTTTGTTTTTGCTGTTGTATTTAATCCTCTGTAAGGTTTTTATGGCGCTTTTTGTTTGTCTCATTAACTAAATAAAATAAGTCAAATGTTGAACACTTCCTGGATCAACACTTCCTGGTTTGACAATAAACGAGATTTCATGAGATCTTGCGGGCATTCAGTGGCAAGTTGAGACTGAAGCAGGAAGTGTAACTGGTTTGCACTGGACTCCCCTGAAATCTGATTGGACACCCCAGGTGCCACCCAGATGATTGACATGTCACGGCACTGCACGTCTGGTTGAAAAGAGCTGTTTTGACATTGGTGACACATATTGACTGCTCAGTCCATCCTGTACAGTAGTTGGCACCTAAATAGAATATCAGGCTGTATGGTCAGGAATTGCATGACACAAATGCACGGCTCGCACAAACAGCTCTGGTTTTCAGAAGGCTTTACTGAGGTGGATAGCAGTGGTTGGTACATGAGTAAGCAGTCCAGGAAAAGCAGCAGTACAAAAAACATCAGGCAATGGGCGAGGTTGAGGCACCAAGCTGGAGGTCAGGAACACACAAAGAGACAGGCAGGAATACCAACGCATTTCATTTGATTATCAATCCACCTTCTCACATGTAAAATTCTCTTACATTTCCACACCTACAATTTACAAAAACTTAAGAACTGAATTTCTGTGTGTTAACACACTCACTCCTTCATTCAGTCCTTCCTTGGCCCACTTTTTTTTTACTCACAGTACTATGTCTGCACATGGGGGCAACATTGGTGACTTTTAAGCCAAAACTTGAGCCTGGAGGTGAACATCCTAAACTCAGATACGTTCTTGAGCTCCAGCGGCAATGACTTCCACAACTTTATGCTTTTAAAAGAAAAGACAGACTGACCAGATGAAGTCCTACACTGTGGAATGTTATATTTCTTGTTTATAGAACCTCATGGTGACTCTGCTTCCGCTTGGTCTCTGAACAAATGAACTGAGCGGCTCGGGTGCTGGATTATTAATACATTTAAATAACAGTTTGAGGAGGCACAGACTACCAAAGCTTTCAAAGCTCAGCAGTCTGTACTTCTCAAGAATAGTACAGTGATGGTAACAAATTGGCTTTTATCCATAATCTTTATTGTTTGATTGTACAGTGAAGCAATGCGCCTGGTGACTGAGGGCATGGCCTGGGCCCACGCTGTCACGCAGTATGATATATGTGAGAATATCATAGCATGCATGTACAGGAGGGCTGCCTCTTTTGGAATGTAAGATCTAATTAATTTAAAACAGTTAAGATTTCTTTGTGTGATTTTAGAGATTTTCTTAATGTTTATCAAATTTCAATTGGGGGTCAAGGACCAGCCCAAGATATTTAAATTCTGTTACAGATTGTATGTTTGTATTCTGCCATTGTATTTGAAAACTTTGTTCTACATTTTGTTTTATAATTGAAAAACACATTGAAACTGTCTTAGTTAGATTTTACACCAACTGATTTTGAGTGATCCACTGGTTCACCTCAGTCATTCTGCTGCCTGCTCCGGTGACTCAGCAGGTGCATGAAAAACTGCATCATCCGCATAGAGTTGGCAACTGGCACCATTGCAGGTTACAGGTAAATCATTTATAAAGATAGCAAACAGCAAGGGTCCCAGTATAGAGCCCTGTGGTATGCCCTGTTGAATATTTATACTGTTCTCTGTCCCGAAGATAAGATGCAAACTGGTCCACTGCCTCAGAGGAGATGTTAAAAGAAGGCATTTTAGATAAGAGCAGGCAAAAGCCTTTTTAAGATCTAAAAATACTGCTCCTACCACCTGACCCCTATCCAGGGACTTTTTTCACATTCTCAACCAAACAGCAATTTGCTATTTCAGTTGAGCAACCAGATCTAAAACCAAACTGCTGTGGATGGAAGAGCTGATTGGCTTCCAAATGGTCAGTCAATTGTGCAACCACCACTTTCTCAATCACTTTCAATAGTATAGGCAAAATTGATATAGGCAGGTAATTGCATGTGCAGTCTTGGTCTCCTGCTTTAAAAATCAGTACAACTGCTCTTTTCCAGCCTGAGGAAAATTTAGAGGTTCTTATATGTCAATGGCAGATATGTCAATGGTTTAACCAAGACATCACTGTATCTTTTTTTTCATATATATTCATTGGTTTTATTTTAAAGAGAATAAAACAACACAATAGAAGGGAAACAGAAAGAACATGAACATTGGCCTCTTCACCTAGCAAATACAGATACTCCCAATTTAAAATGAAATTGCTCTGTGCATAATAGCTGAAACCTCAAGTCCAGCGTTTTTCAGAAAAGGTTCCCAAGTCTTTTTGAAAACATGGTCCTTATGATGCAGCCGACATGTCAGATAGTCCAAAGAAACAAAGCCAAAGATCATCTTCTGCCATTGAGTCAAAGACAGAGTCTGGTCTGAGATCCAATTAACCAAAATACATTTCCTAGCACAAAAGGACAACATTTTATACAATTTCCTGTTATACTTCCCCTGTACAACAGGGTCAACCACACAAAGTAGTAAATATTTAGGGTTATTGTTCAAATCAACAGATAAAATTTTATTTAGTTCTTGGCCAATGTTTTCCAGAATTGTTTCACTTTTGAACAAGTCCAGAAGCAATGTATGAGGGTACCAGTTTCAGTCTTGCACCTTAAACAAATTGGGGAGGAACTAGAATTGAATTTATTGCACCAAAAGGGGGAAATATGGGCTCTGTGAAGAATTAAAAACTGAGTAGCTTTAACCCTATTACAGACACAAAGTGTTTTTGCTTTACTCCAAGCTGTTTCCCACTGCTCATCGGTAATCAAACAGTTAAGCTCACTCTCCCAAAGTCCCTTCAGGCAAGATGTGTCTGCGGTAGTACAGTCTTTTAGAATATTATAGAACACTTTTATAGAACTAGGTGACCTTGTGAGGAAAATTTGTCTTTCAATGTCTGATGTTTTCCCAAAATTTAAATCTGCAGTATCTTTCCTGACAAAGTCTCTTACCTGGAGGTATTGATAAAAGTCTCTCCTTGAGATATCATATTTCTCAACTAGCTGATTAAATGACATAATCACATGCTTCTCCAACAGATTTTGTATACTGGATAGGCCTTTCTGTGCCCAAATCTGAAATCTTCCATCAGTTACCCCAGGAAAGAATTCAGGATTGTTACACAGAGGAGTGAAGTTGGAAGTCAGATTAAGCCTACCCTCCAGTTTTCTTACTGACCGCCATGCCATTACTGTGGCCACAGTAATGGGATTTGAGCAAGCAAGTTTTAAGGATTTGATTTTTTGAGAAACAATAAAACTGTCAGCGGAGAATTAGACATGGAATTAGACATGGATTCAGGAGGAGCAGTGTGGTTTTCGTCCTGGACGCGGCACACTGCATCAGCTCTACACGCTCCATCGGGTGCTCGAGGGTTCATGGGAGTTTGCCCAACCAGTCCACATGTGTTTTGTGGATCTGGAGAAGGCGTTCGACCGTGTCCCTCGTGGCACCCTGTGGGGGGTGCTCCAGGAGTACGGGGTCCGGGGTCCTTTGCTAAGGGCTATCCGGTCCCTGTATGACCGCAGCAGGAGCTTTGTTCGCATTGCCTGTAGTAAGTCAAACCTGTTTCCAGTGCACGTTGGCCTCCGCCAGGGCTGCCCTTTGTCACCGGTTCTGTTCATAAAACATGGTTTTCTATTGGAAGCGTCCTCTAGTGAACCCTAAGCAGGTGTTAGGCCATTATTTCAATGTGACAAACGCTCCCATTAAAACTTGAAGGATTTACAACTGATTTTTTTAAAAGACCTTCGGCCACAGGTGCAGCTGGCCTGAAGCCCCCTGCACGTGGCCTGCGGGAAAGCACCTAAAAGGCCTTGTATAGCCCCTGACAGACCGAATGACTAATAGAGCCCCTTTTTTGGGTTGAACACCTGCTAGTTCAGCCAGAGGACATACAGTTCAGATCAGGACACTTGATAGTTCATCATAGTTCAAATAAGGACCTAAAAATTCTTCTACAGTCCCTCCTCTGGGACTCGAAAGAGTCCCATTACATCAACTATACTCTTGGGTTGTTTACTGACAAGACATCCTCATTTGTGTATTGCAATAATAAAAAAAAAGATAAACACATCACTCGACTTACTGATAACTCTGGTGCAGATATGAATATAAGTGATACTTCACACGGTAAATATATTTAAGTGCAGGTGAACCTAAATATACTAAAGCACAAGGTGATCAATTAGCTGGATTATATCAACGCAAGGTGACATTCAAACATTGAGTTTTGGTGTAATTCAAGGCACTTAAAATGGCCACATAAAACAAGTTACATCAACCTCTTAATCATGGCAAAGTAAAGGCATTACATTGACATTAGTGCAACCAATCATCTTCTGGCATCTATTGTCTCACTCAACCAGAGGCTCCAACCCATTATACTTGGTTCTACATATTATTTTGTTAAAGCGTCACACATTTATTACTTAAATGCATCAAATAACCCCTACGTTACCACTATTTAGTCAACCAATCAAGAAACTATTCTAAGGTTAGCGCAGCTATATCTAGTTAAATGATAAACACAATAAATGGTTTCCCTTCATGTCCGTCCTTAAGTCATTTGCCTTAATCAATCATATAATGGTTTTCATTATAGGCCATTTCTCAACATTTTCCACTTTGTTTTTCGTCTTTTTCAGCTTGTTTTCTAATGCCCTTTTTGGCCAGACGCCAAATTTAGGCGATGCATGTCTCTTGAGGCATGCTATAATTTAAGAAAAAAGGGGTCCCTATGGTGCATTTTTACTACTAAATCTCCAAACACGCCATGTAAGGGTCCCCTTTTTATAACTTTGCAATGTGATATCTATGTGTATGCATTTAGCTTTGTCTGTGTTACGCAGATGATGGTAAGGACAGACATTTACCCGACCTTCGTTACTAACATATATCCTTCTTTGTTTTTATTTACACTCAGATTTCTGAAACCAGTCCGCAATTCAAACTCAAGAACCAAGATCATCGTCCGTTTCCAGTGCCATTACGTCAGTCCGCGCTCCTCAGCATTTACTCAGCGTCTGAAGTTTTGGGAGAAGTTGGGGAATATGGGGAGGTTGGCCTTTCAGGGGTAGTGGGGGAAGGATCAGGAATTCTGGCTTTCAGACAGTCACGCAGTTCTCTGATGGATCTTTCCAGCTCCTTGTGCTGCTTGGCCAGGTTGTACAGGGCCCCCAGAGAATTCTTGCCCACATTCAGGGTGGTGGTGGCCAGCCCTAGGTGTTCCCTTTCCATATGCTCCATCATGCTGGCTAGCATGTCCATACTAGACTGAAGACCACACAGTTGAGTATGGAGGCCCTCCTGAGCACAAGAGATGTTGGCATTGTCACGGTGTATCCTTAACAGGTATGCAGCTGTCTGACTCAGTTGTGGCATGATTTCCTCGAATAGTCCATGGGGAATGTGATTTGTGAGGGGCAGGAGCTGCTCCAAGGTTTTTGGAACAGACTCTTGTGGAAGACGAAGCTCTCTAGCCAAGATTTCCATGTCCAGTGGGGTGACCATGACCAGATTAAGGTTGTGCAGTCCAGGGGACAGGAAGTACAAGGGGGAAGGCATTTCGTGTGTGGGGGGAGTATTGTTGATGTCGCACGGGCAAGTGGTTGGGACACTCTGGGCATTTAGCAGCCTGTACAAAGCTCCCCTCTGTCCTGGTGGGTGAGTTCGGCTAAGGTCCACCCCTGCTGATCCTCCTCCAGAGGCACTGGGCTGATCAGAATATCTCTCCTGCCTTGGAGGTGAAAAGCTGGGGACAGGTCCTAGCAGTGAATTGGGTCTAGGATGCACTCGGGCAGTTGCTGCATATGGCCGACCTTGGCTGCCTCCCCTGGAGGGTATCGTTGCCACTGGCACATGTGACTGTCTCCATGGCATCGGCGGAAGGGGTGTGTTCCTGAGTCCAAAGGGTCCTTCAGGTAATGGTGGAGTCCTCGGGCCGACTCTTGCTGCAGGCAGATTCTGTGAGGCCGTCATCGCCAGGTGCTGGAACGATGAAGATCCTTCTGTTGCCAACTGGTTTAGCTGCTGGATGGATGGCGGCTGTGGCGACCAATCATGGCTCGACCGTCCCTCCTGTATATCCTCTTCTCCAAACAGTTCTGAGAGTCCAATCAGACTTGATAGAGGCAGATCAGGCATAGGTCCCTGATCAGGGGAGTCTGGTCTCTCAGCCATACTCCTGTGTCCTATTAATATACATATACGTTCATTATTACAGCTCCATGTCATTCTTTCAGATACTGTCTATCCTATCCCTCATTGTTGTGGGTGCATGTGTGTGAATATAAATGTGCGTGCATGTCTTCTTCCTCGTCTACAATATCACCAAGCATGGTCCATCCCAGTCCTCCCTATCTGGGGTATACGCCACAATATTAGGTAGCTGGGGGCTGTCGGGGAGGATAATTGGTATTTCATCCATTTCCATATATTCTGGTTCTCTGTCTATTTCGTTTGTGCTTTCTTCTAGGGCTCGGACGGCTAACAGTGGGAGCTGTCCTACTGTGGATGCAATCAATTTATTGACCAGAAATTTTATCAAGGGAATACCACAACATATTACCAGCAAGACCGCCACCCCTGTTAGTGCCAAGACTACACCTATCTGATATAACCAGTCTTTCCATGATATCCACCCTCTCCTTAGAGCCCCAAACAGTGAAAATAGTGGGCCAATATTCATTCCATTCCCTACAATGTATCCAGAATCGTCAGTTTCATTTCTCCCTCCTATGGAGTTACTTAATAGTTCCTGTTGCATCTCTTCAAGTGTGATTAAGAGCTCTGTCAAATTTCCGTCTTCCCCTGTACGCATGGGAATAGCTGTGCAACATTCGGTGGCTTTGATCATAATACAAACTCCTTGTTCATCAGCCATCATCATCTCGATAGCTAATCTATTTTGCATTGTCATTAGCGAAGTAGCGTGCAGTTGTTCGGTTAAAGCTCCTACAGCTGCCAATGTCCAATTCAAATATCTTTGTTGATTATACCACAAGTAATTAATCCACTGCACCTCCTGGAACCTAGAACGGACTTCTGGAGTAACCCCGAACAGAGCCAATGCCCATCCCCATTTATCCCCGTCTTCATCTGCTTTGACTCTGGCTTCTAATTGTCGGGGTATCCCTTCTGGTATCCCGTTTCTTACTGTGACGTTGTAGTCTGTTTTAAACGTCATTATTCCTCTTTTCTTACGAAGTTTCTGTGGCATGGGTTGTATTGAATTTGGCATTTCAATTACTGTTATTGCTCCTGTGAGCATCACAGGAGCACAAAGGCCTTTCCAATTAGGGGACAGCGATGACAGGAGTTTCCTTTTTTGTCCGCATATCCAAAAGATGTCAGCCAAGGGTACCGTTCCCTTAGCTAAATTTGGAGTGGATACCCATGAAGCATGGGTGAGATTCAGTCCAATTACAGACCCCCCTGTGGCCGGTACTATTTGTTCACACTGTATGCCTGCTGCTGGCAGGGTGTGACATACGGTGATGTTCCATGCTGTTTTGGCCGGTTTGTATTCTTGCTGCTTTTGCATACACTGTATGTGGTGTTTTGACTGGGTCGTCCCTACCTGCCAATCGCTTATGTATTGTGCTACTAAGCCTTTAGCTATACAGAATGGGTGTATCATCCCTTTCTCTATTTTAATCATAGGTGGAATGGTTCCTTCTGTACTTAGAGGCACTGGACAAAGTTTACTGTCGGCAGCATATTTTTCATCACCTACTGCCATTTTCCTAACACATTGTGTATAGCACTCTGCTTGGTCTGAGTTATGTTGGGGGCTCCTATAACAGTTGTTGATATCAGGTAGGGGTTTAGCCTGAGGTATCACACCCTTCCGGTGACAGGCTATGCAAGGCTTTTCACTGATCTGCCTAGCCGAAAATTTCAACCATTGGTAAAATAAATTGGTCTTCAACCCTTGTGTGCGGGCTAGGTCTGTACTGGGATCCCATCTCCCTAAGTGACTGCTTGTTTCTAGGCTTCTAATTGTCCTCTTTTTCCTTGGTTTGATTTTTACCCATTTTGTGGCTTCATGTACTGTAACAGTTACGTCTTGCTTGGTTTCCCTGCATCCTCTTTTATCACAAATTACCTCTATGTTGAGTGTTCCCTCCTCTTCACATTTGATGCTAATGGCTTCGCCTAATATGTAATCCCCCAGCTTTCCCTGTATTCCTATCTTCTTGTAGGCTTTTGATTTAATGTATACCAAATTATATGTTTTTCCTGTGTTTAGAATGCCTTGTTTAGTTGCTATTGCGGCCATCGCCACGGCACAGTCCGTTGCATGTTTTGGACGTCTATTTTCTCCCATACTAACCACCAGTAGTATTGTCAATCCCTTGAATAATTCCTTAATCATTGTTCTGGTGACTGGTGAGATGTGCTACTAGATGTGCTACTGAGTGAGCCGTCGCTAGATGAGCTGTCACTAGGGATGTGTGGTGTATCTGTGCTTTGTCTGGGTTGTACTTCCTGCGGTTCTTCTGTCGGTAAATCTGCTGAGTTGCTGTCCGAGTCTGATGTCTCCTGTGGCCTGTCTATCTGTCGGTCTGTATCTCTGTCTGTCTGTTGGCCTGCGTCTCCAGTTGTTTCTGAGTCTGCATCTGAGTCTGTCGCTGCTCTATCTGGCAGGGATCCACTACTCTCTGAAGCTGTGCGTCGTCTTTGTTCAATCAGTCTCTGTGAGCGCCTTGGCCGGTGTTCGCCTGGCTGCAGGGAGGCGTGGCCTTCCCTCTGTGCTGCTTCTGGCTGCAGGGAGGCGTGGCCGTCCCTCGATGCTGCTGTAGGGTCTCTGGCTTCTCTTGCTTCCCCCCTTGGCCCGGCGGCTCTGCCAAGACGAGCTTGCCGAGGCCGCAGGGGCGCTGGGCCACCAACCCTACAGCAGTGGTTTAAATGAAACCAAGTGTCCTTACCGTCTACTTTGACTGCTGTACGTGAAGCAAGAATAACTTTAAAAGGACCTTCTCGGCGGGGCCTGTCCCACTTCTTTTTGAACACTTTGACGTAAACCAGATCACCAGGCTGGATGCTCTGATTTTCAAGTGGAATCTCTGCTTCTCTGTCTTCTGTAGCACCTTTGACCTGCAAAAAGATAGTTTTGTGTATTTGGGTTAACTGTCTCAGATAATTATGCCATTCGTCTTGTAGCTGCTCCAGCGATGGTCCTTCGTAGGGTCCTCTCAGGTATGGAATAGGCATCGGCCGACCTGTAAGAGCTTCAAATGGTGTCAAATGGGTTAGTCGGTTAGTTTGTGAGCGCATTGACAATAAAACAAGCGGCAACGCATCCAGCCAGGTTAGTTTGCCATTGCTGTCTGCTATGATTTTTGCTAGTTTGTTCTTTAAAATTCCATTAGCCCGTTCCACCGCCCCATTTGATTGAGGGTGATAAACACACCCAAACTTCTGTTTGATACCCAATTGTTTGAATGTTTCTTGTGTAACCTTGGCTACAAAAGCCCTACCGTTGTCAGATGAGATAGTATCTGGAATGCCAAATCTTGGAAAGACGTCTCGGCACAAGAATTTGGCTACCGTTTTATCTTCTTGATTTGCAGAGGCTACTGCCTCAATCCATCGGCTGAACCTGCATATCACTACCAAAACATATCTCATTCGTTTAACTCGGTTTTCAGCTCCCATGTCTATGAAATCCATCATAAGATGTCTGAATGGCCCATCAGGGACCGGAATGTGGGCTAAAGGGGCTGTGAATGATTTCCGGACATTGTACTGTGCACATACCTCACACTCATTCAACAAACGGTCCACTGTAGCTGCCATATATGGTGACCACCAGACAGCTTTTAGTTTGTTCATAATTTGGACTCGCGAAAAATGATCGGGTCCGTGGGCCCAAATGATTGCATGTCGTAATAAATTGGTGGGTAACACAAAATGTCCATGACTACTGCGCCACAGCTTGTCCGCTGGCCCCTGACTGTGTGTCTCAATAGCGCCTCGTTTAACCCACCTTCGTTTTTCTTCTCCACTGGCCCTACTTTGAGCCACTATCAGTGCGTCAAGTGAAACCACTGGGGCACAATCTTGGATGGTTAGCAGGGGAAACATATTTTCCCCTTGTGCTCCTTTGCGAGCTGCGTCATCTGCTAGGTTGTTACCTTGAGCTATGATGTTATTATTCTTTTGATGACCTGCACATTTAATGATGGCTACCTCAGACGGTAATTGGAGAGCTTGTAACAGTTGGGAAATCGCTTCTCCATGAGTGACAGGGGTGCCATCTGCTCTCAGGAATCCCCTTTGTTTCCAAATGTTTGCATGTACATGACATACACCATAAGCGTAGGCTGAGTCTGTGTAGATATTAACACGTTGATCTTTAGCTATCTGGCAAGCCATAGTTAAGGCTTTGATTTCTGCCAGTTGGGCTGAACAAGGCTGATCAATTCCTTGGGACTCCAGTAATTCAAAGGTCTCGCCATCCGTGTTTAGTTTAACAATCCCCATACCTGCATGCAATCCCGCGGCATCCCGAAAGCATGAGCCGTCCACGAACAGGGTTAGATCTGCATCTATGGCGTGATTATACAAATGTTCTCTGGCTCTCAAAAATTTCTCTGTCTCTGCCACACAGTTATGTGGAGTACCATCTAACGGTATGGTCAATTTGGTGGCGGGATTCACCGTGTGACAACGTTGTATTGTTATTTCTGGAGCGGACAACACAACTTCATATCCAGTGCGTCTAGCTTGTGTTAAGACAAAACGTTGACTGGTTAGCAGGGCATGTAACTGATGCGACGTGTACAACGTTACTGCATGTCCCATGATTATGGATGATGCTTTTTGAAATGCAAAGGCAGCTGCTGCTAGACCCTGATAGCATGGTGGCAATCCTGTTTCAATGTTGTCAAGCTTTGTACTATAATAGGCCAATGGTTGTTTTCCTTCATTTGTTTCCTGCATTAGTACAGCACAAGCATAACCAGCTTTTTCAGTAACATACAAATGGAAAGGTTTCCCATAATCTGGGTTACCTAACGCGGGAGCAGATTGCATGTCTGTTTTTAGAGCCTCAAAAGCTCCCGTTGCCTCATCTGTCCAGACGAGGAGAGCTGCACTGCTTGTTTGCCCCACTGCTCTAATCATGGCACGCAAAGGTGCAGTTTTTATAGCATAATCACAAATCCACGGCTGATTGTACCCTGCCATCCCAAGGAATGAAAGCATCTGTCCCACTGTTTGGGGTTTGGGAGCCTTGATTATAGCCTCCACTTGGCTTGGGGCTATACATCGCGTGGTCCCACACAACTGTCTTCCCAAGTATTCTACTTGTTGTTTGCAGAACTGCAATTTGTCCTTACTTACTTTATGACCTCCATCTGCCAATGCATGCAATACAATTAATGAATCTTTTTCACACTGTTCTTGAGTCTCTGATGCAATAAGGAGATCATCCATATATTGCACCAATGTACTGGGTATGTCAAGGTGTTGTAAATCTTCAGCCAGGACTTTGTTAAAGATGGCTGGGGACAGGTTCAGTCCCTGAGGTAGCCGTGTATACGTTAGCTGTTGTCCCAGAAATGTGAATGCAAACAAATGTTGTGAGTCTGGGTGCACAGGCACACTGAAATAGGCTGAACACAGATCGATTACTGTGTACCATTTTGCTCCAGCAGGGATGCTTGATAGTATCGTATGCGGATCAGGTACTATAGGTGCATCCATTTCTATTATTGCATTTATAGGACGCAGATCATGTACCAGCCGATACTCTTTGGTATTATTTTTAGGGATAGGATAAATAGGAGTATTGCATGGGCTTGCAGTTTTTATTAAAACTCCAGCTGCCATTAGTCCCTTAATTACTGGTTTTATGCCTTCAAAAGCCCGAGGTTTTAATGGATACTGCCTTTGGTGAGGCAGTTTTGCTCCCGGTTTTACTTTTATTTTTACTGGTAAGGCTGTTTTTACTAGTCCTACATCTGTTTTGCTTTTGGACCACACCACTGGTGGTATTTGCTCTAACAATTTCTCTTGTTGGGCCGATAACACCATCTGTCCCTCTGGTCTAGGATTGAGCTCCACTTTTTGAGCTATAGCCTCATCATTTACTTTTAAGTTAATTCATATAAACTGCTGGTCTTTTGACAGATGTACTTGTCACATGGTCACATGAGGCGTGGCATTCGGCACTTGATACCATTGTTGTTCAGCTGACGTTAGCTTGACAGAAGCTGCGGCCCCTTGGGGGCCTAAATAAATTTCTGTGGTGGTTATGTGAACCAGCCGTTGATTCATCAATGCATCCCAGCAGCATGCATAGTCAGTTTGTTCTTGTTTGGCATCGAACATCAGGGTGACATGTAAAGGTAAACTAGGTGTATATACTGCTTCATAGTGTTGTTCTGCCCAGGGCTTCCATTTTCCCCATTCCAGTTGGAGATTTGAATTTTCTGGTTGTAACTTCAGCCAGTATACCATGGGTTGCACAGGTCGGACCTTGTTTTCCATGTCCATAAGCACCATAATGTTGGTGAGTGCTTCGTCAGGAAAGTGTATTTGCAGTCCTTGATGGGTACACACTATCTGGGTTTGTAGCTTACATAAAATGTCTCTTCCCAGCAAATTCACAGGTGTATTTTGTGAGTATAACAGGGGTGCATCAATTGTTTTTCCTGCAATCGTTACAGGAAGTGGGCTTGTAAAAGGTATTATTTGAGTTTTCCCAGAGTAGCCGATGGTCTTAATTACAGACCCAGAGAGGGGGAGATGAGCGCCCATTTTCTCTATGCAAGAGTATGTTGCCCCTGTATCCACCATGAAAGGGAAATCTCTGTTTTATATATTAACTGTGATGGTTGGCTCTTCCTTAGGTATTATAGAAATAGCCAATGCCACCGTTTCCCCCTCTGTCTTCTCTAGGCCCCCCTATTGCCAATAGGCAGAGGGTCCAACCCAAGGTCGGGCTGGACAATTTCTCATTCGATGTCCAGGTTGTCCACAGCTCCAACACTCATTAGAGGGTTGATCCCCTATTGGGGGTGTTGGTCCCATAGGCGGTCCCGCTTGACTGTTCCTGGGAGCTGAGTTCTGGAATCTGCTTCCAAATGAAGGTTGGCGAGATCCTCTTCGCCACCCTCCTCTTTGACCTTGAAAGTTCCGTGACTCTCCTCTCCACCCATGACTGTAGGTGGGTCCATTCTCGGGTATACCAGTGCTATGGTAGTGATAGTGATGCTCCACTGGTGCTGAGACTTCTCCTGTAGGAGTGCTTCCTGCTGCTCCTTGGGGGCTCTGTGTGGCTGTTACCACAGGTGCCTGTATGGTGGCAGCAGTGTTTGCCATAGGGCCTGTGCTTGCCGGCTCAGAAGGAACAGGGGTCATCATTGGCTGGGTCTTTGTTTTTTCTTTCTTGCCTTTGGTTAGTTCTCCCAACTGCATCTGTACCAATTTTTTCGTCAGGGATTTTGCTGCATCTTCTTCTTTTTGTTTTTCTTTCTTGTAGATTTCAAGATGGTGACAAATATGCTCAGAGTATAAAGCCCAATTCATTTTCGATAGTCCCACGACTCCATCTAGGGCTTTCTGAACCTCATCTGGTAGAGCCTTTTTTTTACAGTTATTTTAAACAGGATTTCAGTTGCTGGACAATGGTTCCATGCATTTCCTGTTTCCTCCACCCATCTCTTCTGGAATCGGTACAGGAACGTCTTTGGGCACTCTTCAGGTGTCCACTCCTCATCATCCAATTTAGAGGGATCCAAGACCTCAGGGTACTTTCTTCTCAGTCCTTCCCACATGGAGTTTCTGTAGCGATTAAACGGGACTTCATCATGTTGATTAGTGCCCATCATCTGTGTTAGTCCAACCTTTCCTGCTAATTCTTCAGTGTCATGTTTTCCCATTACATGCATTAGCAAGGCTTTTATGTCACCTAAAGACAAGGTTACCCCTGCAGTGCCTTCTTCTAAGGCAGTTATCCATCTCCCAGCTCCTTGGGTGATGTCTGGCAGCCTGTTGGCCAGCCCCACCATGTCTGTCCAGCTCCATGGGGTATACACATGATGACCATTTCTGACCACCAATGGGCATATGAGGTCTTCGTTCTCCTCTTCTTCTGTGGGGGCTCCATACTGTCTTCCAGACCGAGTGCAACTGACTGGTTCCAGGCGGTCCATCCAGTTGGTTATATCCTGTTCTAAAGCCGTTATATTTTTGGCTACACATTGTTGTCTTTGCCTGAGTCGGGCTTCTCTTGCACTCTCAATGACGACCTCACCAGAAATCTTCCGGGTGGGCGGCTCTATAATGTGATTCCCTCGATTGGGCGTCGATTGTTGTAATATTCTTCTTTCCTCGGCGTCCCTATGTCTTTGTATTCTTTCCTCCGCTAGCCGAAGTTGCTCAGCTAGTTCTTCATTATCTTTTCTGGCTAGATCCAGTGTGTCACAGAAGCTCTTGTGCCACTCTTTGGAACCTTTATAGCCTGAGAAGGTCCAGTCGGCTGACTTATGGTGGGAGGGGATGGTTTTCAGTGGACCTCGGGGCGCAGGTGGAGACTTCAGGTCTTTCTCTCTATCTTCGTCTACCTCAGTGTCACTGTTATTTGTGGCTCCCCCTACTGGTCATGATGGGAATCCACTTACTTTTGGACTTGGAGACCTTGTATGATCCATTTGACAGATCGAGGACCTATCTCCTTGTGGCTCTCGAGCTTTTAGTGTCAGTGTGAATTTGCCCTCCACATCCATGCCTTGGTCCTCTTCATGAGTTCCTAATACAAATTGTCCAGCTGTCTTTCCCATATCATGACGTTTATATGGGGGTGGCTCTGCTTCCCAGCTCGGTGCACTGGCTTTAGTCTCTTTGGATCTTTCCTCTGTCATTTTTTCTCTTTTCTGCTGTAGCCTCTGTGCTTCCTGCTTGAACAAGGCCAAAACTTCTTTTTCTTCAGTGCGTTTTTTGTTGTTATTCACGTTCTTCTGCTGATCTTTAATTTCTTTTTTCTGTATTTCTACCGCAACTGCTTCACATATCACCGGATCAAATGATCCCTCCAAAGGCCATTGCCTGCCCCCATGTGACCTTTTGTGCCACTTTCTCATACATTGGTTGGCCTTAGTGCGTTTTCCTGGATATTTTCTTAGTACTAAGTCTAGCGGGGTACTTTCCCGACCTTGACCTTGAGAGTTACCCATGTAACCCTGACAAACGCTATGTGAGATGTTTCTATGGTGCTCTGGTAGTCCCTCAGGGGCTGTCCTGATCCAGACCAATAACTTGCCGGCTGTAACACCTGTTTTGTATTTTAAACCCTTAAAAGGATTAAATTTCCAACTGTTATGCCCGTCTTCTTTTTCTTTAACTAAATATGAAAATTTACCTGTTTCCCACCGAACCTTCCTTGGGACCACAGTCAGAGTCAACCTAGGAAACAGTTCTTCACCTGGATCAGTTGGCAGTGTTATTAAATGATTTAATGGTATGCTAAGTTCTTTATTAGGATCAGCACAAAGCAGCTCCAGCCACGGGGTTAAACCCTGATGCCACAGACGTCTTATCAGCAGCTCCCAATTAATTAGAGGGAATTGTTCTTTCTTTTGCTTCAGATTGATTACCTTAGTAATCTGCCATAATTTCTGATTAATCTCTTGTTCGTCCTGCCAATGTTCTGCTCCTACACTGTCAAAATAGGTCCTTTCCAGCCAAAAATGTTTCCTGATTCCCTGGGTTTCGATGTCTCCGTCAGTCAAGTAATGTTCTGGGAGTATTATTTCATCATCACTTAAGTCTCCCATCAATGACTGTCCCAAGCATTGATCAGTCTGTCAGCTTTTTCACTATAATCTAAGCTTTAACTCTTTTGATTTATAACCAACTTTATTTCTTTACTCCTCTTACAACCCTAACACTTCCTAAGGTCTTTGCTCCCGACTTTCTATTTTCCTTCACTTTCACTATTTTTTTCACTTTCTGCTTCTCTTGTCTTTTTCTGCTATGTTTGTTTATTAGTTTTCTCTCTTTGAAATAATATCTACCTTCTCTGTATTTACATAGCAGTCTCTTCTCCTGTCTTTTTTCCCCACTGTCTCTGTTTCTCACTTTTCCTCTTTGCCT
Source organism: Thalassophryne amazonica (assembly GCF_902500255.1). Lineage (NCBI taxonomy): Eukaryota > Metazoa > Chordata > Actinopteri > Batrachoidiformes > Batrachoididae > Thalassophryne > Thalassophryne amazonica. The sequence continues at coordinate 98,297,884 of NC_047115.1, forward strand.
GTCATGCACCTCCCAAGTCCTCCTGTTGGGTCTAAACGTCTCTCTTCACATTAATCTTGTATGTCAGCCAGCCTGCAAGCCCTCACAGCTTGCCTGTAACTCCCCGCTTACTCTCCGCTCTCCCACTCAACAATCTTCAAAAGCTTTATACACAAAAATTATTAAAAACAAATTTCTATATATCTCTATCTAGACTTCTGCCACTTTTCACTCCGCGGCTTTAAACAACCTTTTTAATCACTTAACACCAATGTGTTTTGTTTAAGTATGTATCTCTTCTTCACGTTAGACAGCTTCTCCAGCGCTGCCAGCAACTCATATATTATTTTTTAACAAGCCCTCTTTGAGTGTACAATATTTCATTTACTTCTACGCCTTACCGCGCCTCGCGTGCGTATCCTTGGTGCCTTACTGCACTATTTTCTGCTTCATTAATTCTCATGTATTCTGCACTAACTCTCTATTTATTTATTTATTTATTTATTTATTTTTTATAGTTTTTCTCTTTTCTTAAAAAATGACGTCCTTTATTGAGCTCTTTTTACTTACTGCTAGCTGTGCTTCTTTGCACTTTTCTCTTTAAATCTCTTTAACACGTACGGTATTTCTACTGCGCCCCCTCAGGCGCTTATCTTGTGCTTCCTCTGCACGTATTCTCTGTTAAACTCTTTTTCTCACTTATTTCACTTCAGTCTCCTTTTTCTTTAAATAACCTTGTATTACCTTGTACCTATTTGTCAGTATACTCCCCTAAATTAACCCCTACAGCGCATGCTATCAGCCAGGACATTAGTAACGAATTTCAACACCAATTATTCCCCAAGCATCCAGGTTATTTCTCCATGCACTCTTTTCCGCACCAGAGTTCATGAACATTCCTGACCTTTCACTCACACAGACATTCTTTTTCCCGGGAACACACACACCTTCTGAGCATTTTATCTACAAGGCCTGATAATTTTCAATCTTATCTTTTTTAGTTTCTTGTCAATTTTCTTAGTCCAGGTTCTTTTGGGTAAGAGGCAATTAAAAATATCACCTGTCAACTTGGGCGGAAATCCCGACTCACTCCTCCAGATCATGCAGAAGTTATAAAAGGTTTCTGCTTACCTTTTAGTCGTGATCACTGTTATTTACGGTCTGGAGGGATGAGCTGGACCGTCCCAGGCTGCCGGAATGCCCCTGGACCCTCCTGAAGCTGGCTCGCCAAGTTCTGTCGTGGTCCTCTTTTTGGTCATCTCAGGATGTCTTCTTTTAGATAACACAAACTAATTGCAAGTGATTTGCTAGAAAAGGACACAACACTTTGGAATAATTCAGCCTTAAGCAAGATAAAATGCACAGAGTTTTTAAGTTTATTTAAGCCTTCGACACAGAGCTTATACAAACTGAGTCCTCTAGAGAGACTGAATATGTGACGACCGCGCTCATCTATTTATTGGAGACCCGCGGGCATCGCTCCTCCTTCGACTTTTTTTATTTATTTTATTCCCAAAACATGGTTTTCTATTGGAAGCGTCCTCTAGTGAACCCTAAGCAGGTGTTAGGCCATTATTTCAATGTGACAAACGCTCCCATTAAAACTTGAAGGATTTACAACTGATTTTTTTAAAACACCTTCGGCCACAGGTGCAGCTGGCCTGAGGCCCCCTGCACGTGGCCTGCGGGAAAGCACCTAAAAGGCCTTGGAAAGCCCCTGACAGACCGAATGACTAATAGAGCCCCTTTTTTGGGTTGAACACCTGCTAGTTCAGCCAGAGGACATACAGTTCAGATCAGGACACTTGATAGTTCATCATAGTTCAAATAAGGACCTAAAAATTCTTCTACAGTATCTCAGGGTCTTGTTCACGAGTGAGGGACGGATGGAGCGTGAGATCGATAGACGGATCGGTGCAGCATCTGCAGTGATGCGGTCGCTGTATCGGACCGTCGTGGTGAAGACAGAGCTGAGTAGGGGGGCAAAGCTCTTGATTTACCGATCGATCTACGTTCCGATCCTCACCTATGGTCATGAGATTTGGCTCATGACCAAAAGAACGAGATCGGGAGTACAAGCGGCCGGGATGAGTTTCCTCCGCAGGGTGGCTGGGCGCTCCCTTAGAGATAGGGTGAGGAGCTCGGTCACTCGGGAGGAGCTCGGAGTCAAGACGCTGCTCCTCCACGTCGAAAGGAGTCAGTTGAGGTGGCTCAGGCATCTTTTCCGGATGCCCCCTGGACGCCTCGCTGGAGAGGTGTTCCAGGCACGTCCCATTGGGAGGAGGCCCCAGGGAAGACCCAGGACACGCTGGAGGGACTACATCTCTCGGCTGGCTTGGGAATGCCTTGGGGTTCCCCCGGAGGAGCTGGGGGAGGTGTGTGTGGATCGGGAGGTCTGTGCGGCTTTGCTTGAGCTGCTGCCCCCACAACCCGACTCCGGATAAAGCGGAAGAAAATGGATGGATGGATGGATGGACTTTCTATGTCCATCCAAAGTGAGGTTGGTCTATTGTGCACCCATTCCACTACTGTGCGCAAATGTGCACTAAGATAATAGTTTCTAATATTGGGCAAATCTAGGCCACCCTCCAATGCTGGTCGGCATAACACAGAAAATTTGATGCGGGGCTTTCTTTTGGACCATATGAAGGAGCTGAGCCAACCATTCACCTGCTTAATCACCTTATGGGTCAGCACAACTGGAAACATTTGTAGTGGGTAAAGCAGCCTGGGGAGAACATTCATTTTCAGTAGTGCTATTCATCCTAACCAAGAGATCGGGAGGCTGTTCCACCTCTCCAAATCAAGCCAAATACAATCGAGTAGAGGAGGCAGATTTGCTTTATACATCTGTTCAAATGTAGGAGTGACACGTATTCCTAAATAAATAAAACTGCCTAAAGACCATTTGAAAGGAAATGGGTCAGTAGGTATTTGTTGCAGAGTGCCCAGGGGCAGTGCCTCAGATTTATTAAAATTTATTTTGTAGCCAGAAAAATAGCTAAAAATGTCAATTTTCTCAATCAGTCTGGGGACAGACACCACAGGTTCCGTTACAACCACCAAAATATCATCTGCGTAGAGTGTAATCTTGTACTCTCTATCTGCAGTTTTGAGGCCACTGATGTTGTGATCTGTCCTGATGGCCTCCGCCACAGGCTCCATCGCCAAAGCAAATAACAGGGGCGACAGGGGACAACCCTGTCTAGTTCCCCTAAATATAGGAAAGTAAGGAGAGCGCAAGCCATTCGTGATGACTGCTGAGAGAGAGTTTTTATAAAGAATTTGAATCCAATTGATGAAAGTAGTTCCTAGGCCAAAACTTTGTAAAGTGTAAAATAAGTATTCCATTCTATGCGGTCAAATGCTTTCTCAGCATCTAGAGAGAGCACCAGACCACTTCTCGAGTGTTGGTGAAAATACTGAATAATATTAAGGAGCCGCCGCATATTATTGTAAGACTGGTGTGTTTTTATAAATCCAGTTTGATCTTCATTAATTAAGATGGGTAGCCACTTTTCAAGTCGTGTGGCCAAAGTTTTTGATAGAATCTTTAAATCTACGTTCAAGAGCGAAATTGGCCTATATGATGCACAGTCCTCAGGAGGTTTATCTTTTTTAAAATAAGAGAAATGTTTGCTTCTCTCAATGAGTGGGGTAGTACACCCTTAACAAGTGTCTCATTTAACATATTCAATAGAGGATCAATCAAAATATCGTGAAATTCTTTGTAAAATTCTACGCTTAGTCCATCTGGGCCCGGGGATCGACCAGATTTTTATGAGCAGTTGGGCTTTGTATGTATTTTCCCTCAGCACACTTTAATTTAGATTCAAGAATCTTCCTTTGTTCAGCTTGCTTACTCCTTTTAGTAGATGTATATGATATTATAAGCCAACGAGAAAATGCTTTGGAGGTTTCCCACAACAGTGAGGAGTTGTCAGTGGAGTTTGAATTAGTTGTAAGAAAAAAGGCAAATTTGTCTCTAAAATACGATAGAAACCTCTGGTCCATTAAAAGAGAGGGGTTAAATCTCCAGTGTTTGGATTGATTGATTGGGTTTGAGAATTTATATAGCAGAAACACAGCTGCATGGTCCGAAACCATTATTGGGCCTATAGAGCGTGAAATAACAGAGTTGAGGTGACATTTTGGAAGTAAAAAGTAATCCATCCTTGTAGATGATTGAGAAGCATTTGAGAAAAAGGTGTATCCCTTTTCTGTGAGATGTTGTGCCCGCCATACATCTGCATAACCTATATCTTCACAAAAGGCATTAACACATTTAGCATGGGGGGACAATGTTTTACCGGCTGGAAATTTGTCTAATATGGGGTTAAGATGGCAGTTAAAATCCCCGCCTATTAGAGTCTGTCTGACTCCCAGATCAACAATTTTTGAAAAAATTGAAATTAAAAGGTCTTTGGGGTAGCCAGGTGGATTATAAAGGTTTATAATTGCGATTTCCTCACCAAAAACAAGTCCCCTTAAAATAACATAACAGCCCTTTAAATCTTTTTTGCAGTCCAAGAGCTTAAACTGAATGTTTTTTTGTATCAGGATGGCTACACCTCGACTTCTTGATGTAAAAGAAGAAAAATAAGCCTGACCAAAACCTCTTTGCTGTAGTTTTAAATGCTCACTGTCACTCAAGTGTGTTTCCTGTAGTAAAGCTATTTGCGCTCCCTCTCTCTTAAGGTAATTCAAAACTTTCTTACGTTTAACAGGTGTGTGTATCCCTTTAACATTCCAGGTGCACAGTTTTAAGCCATGAATGAAAAATAGCTAAAAAACAAAACACAGGGGTATCTGTCAATTTCCATCACAAACATAAAAACTGACATTGTGAATAAGGCCAAGAAGAACATAGAACAAACACTTAAAACAAATAAGTATGTACTTAAGGTACATGTCGCGTAAAACTTAACACTGTCCTCCTCTCAGAACAAGAGAAGATCGAGCGAGTGGGATCCCTGACAACAAGACGCATCAGCCCAGGATGCCAGGAAACTAAACTTTTCTATCCCAATGTTCAGTGTCCAAACTAATTATAAATGCCAGTAAGGTTGTTATGTCAATGTACTCACTCAATGTTGGGTAGCAGGCAAGAGAAAAATAAACAAAATAAACAAAATAAAGTATTCGCCCCACAGTGCAGCCTGTGTCACGTCTTCACTCGCCGCTGGTCACAGGGAGCTCTAGTGAGTCAATGAAGTGCTGAACCTCTTCTGGGCTGTTGAACACTTTGCTCGATCCGCGGAAAGTTACCTTTAGTAGAACTGGGTATAATTGTCTGTAAGCAGCGCCGAGTGCCCGGAGTCGCTTCTTCACAGCGTCGTATCCCTTCGTCTTACAAGCCAAAGCGGCTGACATGTCAGGGAAAAACATTACAGTGGCGCCTTCATGCGTCACCGTCTGACCATTCGTCCAATGTCCCAAGAAGCAGTCATTCCTGGTCCAGTCATTCCTGGTTGTTGTGGAAGCGCACAATCACAGGTCTAGGCTTCTGTGTAGGAGAGGGCTTGGGTCCGGTGACACGATGTGCCCTGTCAAGCTTGATTCGCCCCTCTTTCGTTTTGATGCGCAGCACCTCAGGAAGCCAGTGCTCGATAAACAGGGTAGGATTCGTCCCTTAAACATCCTCAGGTAAGTTAAGAATGCGGACATTTCTTCTGCATCCTCTGTTTTCTAGATCATCAATCCGGTCAGTTAAAAAAAGCACAGACTTCTCCAGTGAGGCCAATCTGATACGAGTCAGCTCAGCAGCGTCCTCGAGAGTGGCGATGTGCTGCTCCGACTCATTCAGCCTACTTTCATGGGGGTCAAGCCGGTCGCCTTGTATCTTCAAAAGCTCTAACACGGGTGTCAGCTTAACGTCGAGTGCTTTCGTGACACTGGTCGTCATCTCAGCCATTGTTTCACGTATGCAAGCCCGCATGCTGGCGTCAACTTCGCCCCGGTCCACACTGGTGCTAGCCTGCTGTTCCACGTTAACATTAGCTTCGAGCACCTGCTCCTCCAATGTATCCTGGTTCTTTTTGCGTGGCATCTCTGGGAGTTTCAGAAAATAACTATCAATGCTCATTACAAGTTAGTAATCACCTCTCTACTTGGCTTTTTAGTCCTTAGTTGGGATAAGTTAACGAATTAGTAAAAAATTTCACGAGCACACCGGGGCACGACCTATCCTTAAGCCGCCATCTTGGAAAACCCCCCACTGTCTCTTTTTAAAAAGCAACTATTAATATTATAAATATCATTCGATTTTGAGTTTGACAGTTTCGTGATGATTTGTGCAACCTTTGTCTCATCGACTTGTTTAATGTTAAAATATTCTACGGTTGTCAAATGGATAAGAGAATTAACATGTTCAATGGGTGCAAAATCTTTAGTTCATTTTTCAACTGACTGTACAAAATAAGAGTTACATTCATTTGCCATAGTGGCACTATCAGTATTATTCTTGCCATCTATGGAGAGTTCCCCAGTTCCTTTGTGTTTAGCTGTTTTATTAGTTAGACTGTTTAAAATTTCCAAAGTGAACCATTATTCCCCCTTATTGCCTATCAATTGAGTATATTACGTAATTCCTGTGCCACTTTATTTCTTAAACTTTTCTAAGTTAATAGGTCAGTGGTAAGTTTGGAGCGTAATGATTTCTTTAAAGCCATATCCTGCATCTTCATTAGTGTCTTAATTTCATTATTTAGCCATGGCAGTGTAGTTTCACTTGATTTGCATTAGTTTGCTTTATAAATTTTGTTACCAACCCTGTGATGGCCTCTGTCATTGAATTGCAGCAGTCATTTACATCATCATTTATTTATTTTCATTGTTACATGGTTTTATCTTTTCTGTTGTGTTTTGTTTCATTAGGTTCTTTTTGTCTCTTTCTCTAAAATTGGATTGTAACATTATTAGTCTATTATTATTGTCTATTATGTAGACTATTATTGTTTTTGTGATTATTAATATATGAATAAAAATAAATTAAAATTACAATTTGACTCTTTTATGACAACGAACGCTGAGCCATTAATTATACAGAAAACAAATCAACACAAACCTGCTGATGCGAACAGCTTAATGCTAACTTTAACATTGAAAACACCATAGACATGCTAACGCGTTAGCATCGGTACTGTTTTTAAGTTATAAAATATATCTATCAACTGTTTCAGAAGACCATAACAGGTCGGTTTAACATGAAAATATTAAATATTACTCACAGACATATGCTCTTCAGGGTATTAGTGGGAAAAAATTAGGATAAAGCAAAATAAATGAACCCACGAATCGTAGATCCAATCACTGCTTTGATTGGTTCAAGGTTCAAAGCAAAGCCACGCTGCAGAAAAGTTGATTACAGACCCGCTGCAGGTCTGTAATCAATGTAGAGAAATGATCATTTTCCTGACAAACAAGTGTGCAACTGCAAAAAAACCTATGGGACATGCCTCATGACAAATCGGCCTGACTTCGTTGCAGTCACTAGTAATCAGTGGTGTCTCTGGGTGAAAACACAACTTTTTTCATGTGTGTGTTTTTGTAACTAGTAACGGCATGGCGAATAGAAAATGTATCGGAGTAGAAGTACGCAATTAAGGTCGGAAATGTAGTGAAGTAAAAGTGAAAGTAAGCTGAATTTAAAAAACTCAAGTAAAGTACAAAGTCTCCCAAAACGTACTTAAGTACAGTAGTGAAGTATTTTTACTTCGTCACTATACAACACTGCATGCAGCCAGGATTCCGTTAAGCAGAGAAAGTCCAAGTTTGAATCCAGGTGAAGTGCAGAGATCTGATCTCCTTTGGAGATCAGACTGCGGATGTTTAACTGTCCTCCTAGTATTCCATTTGGTTTGCCCAAGGGTTCCCAGAGCACCTGGCCATGATTGACAGTTTGAAAAAAGGAGTTCTTTTTGCTTTTGCACAGCATAACTTTCTTTGCTACAGCACATTTGTGGTGCTTTGCTTGATCCACCATGAACATGCCTGGCCGTCCCATCACAGCCCCTCAAGCCCTCAGTCCAGTAGTCTGTCCGCGGCTGTACATCGTGGTCGTTAGCGATGTAGGCCTTTTATCCCTGCCTCCGCATGTGGGTGCATCAGAGAGGAAGACTCACCGGTTGGGCTGCGGTCTGCGATACACAGGCGGCCAGGTTCAGGAGCGATGTTCTCCACGGCATGATGCTACTCCAGTATCCTGCACCAACAGCTGAGTAGGCCAGGGCTGTGCTCCGTGAGGCTTCAGTGTGTGCAGCAGCGGTGTCCCCACGTCTCCACTCGTGCCAGGTCTCACCTGCTCCACAGAGCTAACCTGCTGCTCCTACGCCATTGGTCCAGGATTAAGATGCCAAAAGCAAAAGCACCATTAATACTTTGGATGTTTGCACTCGGCCCTGCTGAGATGCTACTTTATTAGCTTCACTCCTACTACTCCTTTGCCAAAATGTGGACCAGATTGATTACAAAGTGCTGTGCCCATAGCTGAACATGTAGATCTTAGTCTGCTCACCTCGTGTCAAGTCAGCCAAGGTACCTTCATGTGATGACAAAATTATATTTCCAAGCACAAAACAACAATAGAAAAACTAAAATGCAGAGGACTTGGGTGGGGCCCAATGAACCACTCCGACCCTTGGCAGCCATGTTGGAACTCCTGGAAATTATGTCCATTTGATTTTAAGTGTATTTTCTTGGCCATTGAATTGGTAGAAGAGAAATACTTGAACTTCTTCTCCTCCTTTCTGTGGCCATCAGGCCCCACTATGGTTGCGGCGGCCATTTGGCCAGTGGTGGTAGGCGGGGCATCTACGTGTTGGATGAACTCAATAGTGTGGCCAAGAAAATAATGCAGGAGAGGGAGAAAAGCAAAAGCAAGCATGACTTGACCCGAGAGAAAATGACACCGCAGGAGCAGGACAGCGACATCGATAACTGGATGATGGATCCTCACATCCGAGCTCGATAAGAAGTGGTCTCTAATGAGCTTACTGACACAGAACATCAGTCTTCCTGTTTGATAAACTTGGACACAGTGTGACTTCTCTTTTCCACAGCCCAGTGTTGGTAGGTGCGCCCCCTACAGTTCATAATATTATTACACAATTCAAGCAATCTGGAGGAACTTCAGTGCATAAAGATAAATGGAGCAAACTGAAGCTGAACACGGTGATCCCCTGTTGTCTAACAACACGAACGTTCTCTTTTTAATTCATACAAATTTTCTAATGCAAAAAGTTATTTCTACTCAGATCTTTCAGATCTCACAGATTTTTTTTATACATAGGTAAAAAGCAAATTTCCAAACACTGCTTTCACCTACAGGTTCAAAAATGGCACGTGTAATTCTATATGACAAATTATAAATAAAATCTAGGTATGACAAACAGGAGGAAGGAGGGAGGAGTCAACCAATCTGGACAGCATGACGTAAATTGCTGCTTTGCATAGAAAACCCATGAACCCTTTTGTGAAAGTAGACACATATATTTCATCAACATCAGCGAATTATCATAGAATTTACTCAGAAATCCAATAGATTGTTGTGCTGAATGTCAACTCTTCTGTATTTCTGAACTATTTAACCTTTTTTTCATCATGAATTCATGTTTTGAACAGAACCATGAGCAAGGTAGCACTAACAGGATGCAAAGACACATATACTAAAATATGTGCTACTAAACCATAGTAGCACATATACTAAAATTGGAACGATCAATCAATTCAATCAATTTTATTTATATAGCGCCAAATCACAACAAACAGTTGCCCCAAGGCTCTTTATATTGTAAGGCAAGGCCATACAATAATTATGTAAAACCCCAACGGTCAAAACGACCCCCTGTGAGCAAGCACTTGGCTACAGTGGGAAGGAAAAACTCCCTTTTAACAGGAAGAAACCTCCAGCAGAACCAGGCTCAGGGAGGGGCAGTCTTCTGCTGGGACTGGTTGGGGCTGAGGGAAAGAACCAGGAAAAAGACATGCTGTGGAGGGGAGCAGAGATCGATCACTAATGATTAAATGCAGAGTGGTGCATACAGAGCAAAAAGAGAAAGAAACAGTGCATCATGGGAACCCCCCAGCAGTCTACGTCTATAGCAGCATAACTAAGGGATGGTTCAGGGTCACCTGATCCAGCCCTAACTATAAGCTTTAGCAAAAAGGAAAGTTTTAAGCCTAATCTTAAAAGTAGAGAGGGTGTCTGTCTCCCTGATCTGAATTGGGAGCTGGTTCCACAGGAGAGGAGCCTGAAAGCTGAAGGCTCTGCCTCCCATTCTACTCTTACAAACCCTAGGAACTACAAGTAAGCCTGCAGTCTGAGAGCGAAGCGCTCTATTGGGGTGATATGGTACTACGAGGTCCCTAAGATAAGATGGGACCTGATTATTCAAAACCTTATAAGTAAGAAGAAGAATTTTAAATTCTATTCTAGAATTAACAGGAAGGATACAGAAAAGATTAGCATGACCCCTGGTGCAAGGATGACACGCAAATTCATGAAGTGTTCCATATTTTATTGTTTCCAGTTCATTTTCATCATGAATTGTCTTATTTAAAAACAGGACCAATGCTAATGCATTAGCATGTCTATGGCATTTTCAATGTTAAAGTTAGCATTAAACTGACCCATTATCAAGCTTCCCTCCCCATTGCGCAAAGGATTCTGGGATATTCTAAAACTGTGAATACATTTTTTTTTTTTTATTTGTGCTTTGAAAACACCTTTTCCGCTCTGTTGAATTTTACATTTATTTTCTTTCTTCCTCAGACCTTTTAAGTCTGCGTGTAGTTTACTCAGATTTATATTTGCACTAAAAAGCTTGCACCTTACCTTTCGTTATACTTGTTACAATGACAATAAAGTATCTGTAGCTGTGGACAGGAAACTATTTGTGAAGTTGGGGAATGGACATTGATTATGACGTCCCCCAGGGGTCAGTATTGGGTCTGAAGCGGTTTGTTCTTTATATACATGATATTTGCAATATATTAAAAAAACATCAAAATTAACATTATTTGCAGATGATACTAATATCTTTTGTTGTGGGGGAAATTGCAGGAGTGAGTGGAGATGATCACTTCTGAAATGTGTAAATTAAAAAGGCGTTTTTACATAAATAATTACTGAACTTAAGTAAAATTAATACATGTTATTTAGTAATTGTAGTAGTAGTAGTAGTAGTAATAGTAGTAGTACCCAAGTGCAGATACAGGTGATGGTGTCCCCATCAAGAGAGTTAATAGGTTTCTTGGGGTGATAATAGATGATAAAATAAGTTGGAAATCTCACATAAAACATGTACACAATAAAAACTGTCAAGGAGAATTTCAGTACTGAGTAAAGCAAAACACATTCTGGACCACAAATCACTCCAAGTTCTCTTCATTTCACTTATTTTACAATATTTAAATAACTGCACAGTGAGAGGTGATGGCCAAGTGGTTAGTGCTCTTGGTTTCAGTGTGGAAGGTTCTTGGTTCAAACCCCACATGCAAATGAAGTGATATAATAGTTTTGGTAATTTCCATTCAAGCTTTGACAGATACAATTATTTAAAATTATTTATTATAATTCCATTCCAGGAGAGATGATTTCAGCATTCGAAATCTTGACGAGCAAAGTTCCCAATCATAGATTGCTAGTTAAAAATAAATGCAAGTTTAACTGAAAATAACTTTTTCCCCAGTTCTGTTTGTTTATTTAATATATAAATAATAATAATAAAATCTGAAAACAGTCACTACTTGTGTAGAATGATTGAAGGAAGGCTGCTTTCTTGTAACTCGTTTTTATTATTAAGTCCCCTGAACAGAACAACACATTGTCGCTCGCTCCTCCTGCACGCTCCCGTAAAACATTACTGTTGTAAAACTGTCTCATGAACCCATATATGACAACTCCCCCTTTTATGTTATTTCCAATAGCACAAGGCTCATATGACAGCTCTCAATAATCTCTGGCAACCAATGCATCAGTCAGGAAAATATGTCAAAAAGATCTTGCGGCCAAACACAAAGTGTATCTTCAGCACCTTAATTAGTGTCACTTCTCTAATGAACGCATTCCCTCTGTAAACATTTCTCCTATAATTAAAACAGTTCCGTAACCAAACTCAAAGTGCAATCAACTGTAACTGCATCTTTTCAAACACAAAATATAATGTCTTTAATTTATAACTAAATGAACACTGTAACATTTGCGTATGTTACTCTTAAGCTTAACCAAGGCATCATAATATTAGTGTCACAATTTCCACAACAATTCCAACAACACCCCACCAAAGGCCATATGAAAACATCTACAGGTCGAGCCTGTCAACTGGTTTGCACACCCGTCAGGCTCTGGTGCAGAATTGCCCAGGTGTCTGAGGGGTGTGTGTGCATGACCTGTGACATCACCCAGGGTACAAAAAAACTTTCTCTGGGGTGGTGACACTGGCAGATTGAGAAGTCTCTCCCACACTCTCAGATGATGCAGGAGGAGTGTCTTGTGCAGGCTGTTAGGACAGATCTGGCCGGAGATGGCGGCAGTTCCACTGCAGGACCGTACCTTGTCAAATTCAAGGATTCAAAGGATTCAAAAGAATTTTATTGTCATATGCATAAAGAAACATGTTCCCTGCACAATGAAATGTGTTTACTGCATTTAACCCATCCTAATTGCCAGTTAGGAGCAGAAGTCGCCTTTAGGTGCCCGGTGAGCAGCTCCAGATGTATGTCCTGCCTTAGGACAACAGCAGGGCTGAGCAAACCAAGACCGGCCTCATGATGACAAACGACACACACAACAACACACATAAGCCGGCCTGGTACATGAACACATATAAAAAGCACACACAAGGTAAGACTTGGGAAAGAAAAACCTTCATTGCTGCTGCATTGAATCATGCAGCAGCAATGCAGGAAAAAAAACCATCAGCGCAATGAACAATGATCACACACAACAACAGGACGAGAGATGACGACCGAGATTTGTAAGAGCCTAGTTATCAGACAGAACACCCGGAGGCTGCCTTTAGGTTCCATCAACGGCCTTGCTCGTCCGTTCTGGATGGAGGAAGGTCTCAGCCCTGAACAGTCCACTGTCCACAGTCAACGTCAAAGCTGGAGAAGCTGAGGGCGGGGGAAGACCAGGGGGAGGCATGAGCGTTGTTCTTCTCCAGGAGATTTTTATCACAGCGGCCTTGAAGTGCAGCTGTGTTTTGGGAAGCCGAATGAAAATCCAGATTAGCAGACGCCTGAAAGATTCCACAGTCTGAGACAAGTGGCTTCCAATACATCTGAATTAGGAGAGGAGATGTGGTCATTACTCACGATCAATGCGGTTTTCCAGTGCAGCGATCCTATCAGAGATGGTTTCCAATGCGCAGTTAACACCTGCCGACTGAGCTGACACTGCCCTTCCAATCGAATCAATCATGTGGGGCAGCCTGGATGGGCCAATTATTGCTGCTTCCACTTTCTTAATTTTCCAGTAAACCAGCGCTATGCCCGCTCCACACAGCAGGAACCCGGTCACCACAGTGCCAAATATATACACATCTTCGACGTCCTCCACAGACAGCGTGTAAAGGCACATGACCTGCCATTTCCTCCAACTGTCCATCACGTAACCCATCACATGTGTCCCGGCAGGACAGGTCAGGTCCTCCACTCCCGAATGTCTTGTAGAAAAAATAGTGTCAATTGCGTTCAGAGACCACTTTAACAGATCCATTTTTACTGTTTCCAGAACAGCAAAGCTGACAGCCTCACATACAACATGCCACAGAAGCAGGAAAAATAAGGAGGGAGGGAGAAGAGAAAAATGTGACCTTCTCGGCCGAGAGCAAGGAGGCAAAAAAAAAAAGTGGTGAGTTGATGAGGTATGACCTTGGAGTAACACCTTCCTTTGAAATGGCCGCTGGTGTCAGCCAGGCCTTTCCCTCATCCAACTTGGTGACAACTGCATCTCCCAGTTGAAGTGGTGGAAGGGGTCTGGTTCCGTGGCGGCGGTTGTAGTAGAAAGCTTGTTTTGCTTTCTCATCGGCATCCTTTTGTTCAACCATCTTTTTGTTGGGCCGTTTGGGCCGAAGATTCTTCTCTAATATAGGGAGTGTTGTTCTGATCTTTCTCCCCATCAAAAGTTCTGCTGGACTGACTCCCGTGGTGGGGCAGGGGGTTGAGCTATAGCACATGAGGGCTATTAGTGGGTCTTCTTGTTGGAGGATTCTCTTTGCATTCTGTACTGCTCTCTCCACATGACCATTCCCTTGAGGATGGTGAGGGCTTGATGTGATGTGTCTGAAGTCTAGCTGTTTTGCCAGCTCCTGAAATTCTGTGCTGGAGAATTGAGGACCGTTGTCACTCACTACCTCATCTGGGACCATGAACCTTGCAAAGGTTGCTTTAAGTCTCTGAATAACCTGTGTGCTGGTAGTGGACGGCAGGTGCAGCACCTCCAGGAACTGTGGGTAGTAGTCTGATATGACCAGGTTATTGTTTTTGTTGTGTTCACAGAGGTCCATGGCTATCCTTTTCCACGGGCGCTCGGGCAGGGGCGTAGAGATAAGTGGCTCTTTTTGTTGGGATGACTTTAATTTTTGGCAAATGTAGCATGATGCCACTGTGGTTTTCAGTTCTGCCAAAAGTCCTGGCCACCAAACGGATGGATTTGCCCTGTCTCCACACTTCGTGAGCCCCTGATGTCCATCATGTATCCTTTTTAAGATGTCGGCTCTCAAATGATGATCCTTTTTCCACGTAAGAGCAAACCATTAGTTTCTGATAGTTCATTTTTCACCTTCATGTAGGCTCTGATCTTTGGTGGGACCTTTCCACTGTATTCCAGTCATCCTCTTCTCACAAGTTTAATGACAGACTACAATTCACCGTCGGCTGTGGTGACCATTTTGGTGCTCTCCATTCTGCTTGGAGATGCTGGGATGCCTTGTATCACTGTGGCTACATAGCACTCTGCCTCACTTTGTGCATCAGTCACTTCTTTTGTGTAAGTTTGTGGGCTTCTAGACAAAGCTTCAGCGATGATGAGGGTTTTCCCAGGCACATGTTCAGCCACTGGTTTGTACCTCATGAACCGCATTAAAAGACGCTGACATCTCACAGGGATGCTGTCAAGGCTCCGGTTGTTGATGAGCGGCACTAACGGCTTGTGATCTATCTCGAGCCGGAACTCATCCAGACAGCATAGGCATTTGTCAAATTTTTTCACAGGTCCATACATCAGCCAGACACTCCTTTTCTATCTGGGCATAGCGTGTTTCAGCCTCTGATAGGCGCCTGGAGCAGTAAGCTATGGGCTTCCATTCTTCTCTGTGAAGCTGGAGCAGTGCAGCTCCCAGTCCATAGCTGCTGCCATCAGCAGACACAGCTGTGGACCTTGTGACATCATAAAAGGCAAGGACAGGTGCCTTTGTAAGCATCTTTTTGATGCCCTCAAAAGCTGACTGCTGTGAATGGCCCAGGTCCACATGTTCTTGCTCTTTAGAAGTTTGTACAGCGGTTGGTCCACTGTTGCTAGAGCTGGGACGAACCTTCCAAGATAATTCATCATGCAGAGGACTCTATTAAGCTCCTGAACATTTTTAGGTGGCGGCAGCTGGTGGATGGCCTCAACTTTGTCTGGGTCAGGCCTGACCCCTGTTCTGTCAATAATATGGCCCAGAAAGCGTAGTTGGTTCTGCCTCAGGGAGCACTTTTCTTTGTTAAGTTTCAAACCTGCAGACTTGACACATTGCAGCACATTCTCGAGTCAGGCATCATGCTGCTCCGTTGAGGTCCCATGTACTAAAATGTCATCCATGAAAACTTCTATACCTTCCAGTCCCTCCATCATCTTCCGCTGGAAGATCTCTGGTGCACTTGATATGCCACAAGGTAGTCTTTCAAAACAGTACCTTCTGAATGGTGTAATAAATGTTGTCAGCTTACAGCTATCTGGATGTAGTGGAATTTGCCAGAATCCACTGGCTACAACCAGGGATGAAAACACTGTTGCTCCGCTCAGCTTGGCAGTTATCTCATCGGGGTTGGCAGGATGTAGTGTTCCCTTTTTACTGACTTATTCAGTTTGGTCAGATCAACACAGATCCTGGCCTTGGCTGTGTTCTTATTTAGAACCAGAACCATGGGTGCACACCATTCATTAGGTTCCATCACTCTCTCAATGACCCTGTTGTTCTCCATCCTCTTGAGTTCCTCTTTTACTTTCTGTAGCATGGGGAAGGGCACACGGCATGCAGTGTGCACAGCATGTGGTACAGCATCATCCCTTAGCTCGATTTTGACTGGTTCAGTTTTAAGTGTGCCGTGCCGTGCCATGCTCACCATAGGTTTGCAGATGACAGGTGTTGGGTTTGACTTCATCTACTCTCCTCACCAGATTCATCCTCACTGATGGATGGAGCAGCTCTCATTTCTAGAAATCTGGCCAATTTTCTTAAATCCTCCAAACCGTGACTATCCAGGGTTGGGACCAGGAAGCAGAGTTGTAGTCTTACACACCTCTCTGCAGCTTCTCTCCCCCTGCCATCCCCTCATTACCCCATCCCCGTAGAGACGGTGCCTGCTCCCAGACCACCAATAACCAGTAAAAATCTATTTAAGCATAAAAATTCAAAAAGAAAAAATAATATAGCACCTTCAACTGCACCACAGACTAAAACAGTTAAATGTGGTCTATTAAACATTAGGTCTCTCTCTTCTAAGTCCCTGTTAGTAAATGATATAATAATTGATCAACATATTGATTTATTCTGCCTTACAGAAACCTGGTTACAGCAGGATGAATATGTTAGTTTAAATGAGTCAACACCCCCGAGTCACACTAACTGCCAGAATGCTCGTAGCACGGGCCGAGGCGGAGGATTAGCAGCAATCTTCCATTCCAGCTTATTAATTAATCCAAAACCCAGACAGAGCTTTAATTCATTTGAAAACTTGACTCTTAGTCTTGTCCATCCAAATTGGAAGTCCCAAAAACCAGTTTTATTTGTTATTATCTATCATCCACCTGGTCGTTACTGTGAGTTTCTCTGTGAATTTTCAGACCTTTTGTCTGACTTAGTGCTTAGCTCAGATAAGATAATTATAGTGGGCGATTTTAACATCCACACAGATGCTGAGAATGACAGCCTCAACACTGCATTTAATCTATTCTGAGACTCATTTGGCTTTGCTCAAAATGTAAATGAGTCCACCCACCACTTTAATCATATCTTAGATCTTGTTCTGACTTATGGTATGGAAATTGAAGACTTTGTTGTGTGGGCCGCTGAAGAGGAGGTACTGCTGGCCCACCACCACCAGTGGGCGCCCTGCCTGGAGTGCGGGCTCCAGGCACCAGAGGGCGCCGCCGCCTCACAGGAGCAGCCAAGGTGACAGCTGTCACCCATCACCTGAGACAGCTGACAACAATCATCAGTGGGGTATATCAGCAGGACAGCATCTCCACCTCATTGCCGAGATATCGTTTCTACCTGAAAGGTAACGTATCAAAGCTGACGGAGTGTATCCTTTTGGATTAGTGCTTAGATTGTGGATTACTGTTCCAACGAGAGGTGGAGGTAACTTCCCTGCTGTTCGGAGTCTTGGGTGCAAACGCGCCCCCATCTAACTGTTCTTTGTTCCTCGCCAGCAGTACCAGGTCCGACACGCGGAGGCAGTGGCCACCTGGGAGTTCGGGACTTGGCGGCTCCAGTATTCCCGGGGTCCTGTGGCGGAGGAAGCCGTGTGGTTCCGGTCTTACCTTGGAGAGGCGTCTCCTATCTTCGAGCCTGCCCACACGACACTTTTGTGAATTGACTGTTGTCCATTTCCATGATTGGTTGTATTCGTTGTGCACGTTCACAACAGTAAAGCCTTGTTATTTGACTTTCTCCATTGTCCGTTCATTTGCGCCCCCTGTTGTGGGTCCGTGTACTGACACTTTCCCAACAGACTTAACAGTATTCCCTGAAAACTCCCTTCTCTCTGATCATTTGTTAATAACATTTACATTTACTCTGATGGACTACCCAGCAGTGGGGAATAAGTTTCATTACACTAGAAGTCTTTCAGAAAGTGCTGTAACTAGGTTTAAGGATATGATTCCTTCTTTATGTTCTCTAATGCCATATACCAACACAGTGCAGAGTAGCTACCTAAACTCTGTGAGTGAGATAGAGTATCTCATCAATAGTTTTACATCCTCATTGAAGACAACTTTGGATGCTGTAGCTCCTCTGAAAAAGAGAGCCTTAAATCAGAAGTGCCTGACTCCGTGGTATAACTCACAAACTCGCAGCTTAAAGCAGATAACCCGTAAGTTGGAGAGGAAATGGCCTCTCACTAATTTAGAAGATCTTCACTTAGCCTGGAAAAAGAGTCTGTTGCTCTATAAAAAAGCCCTCCGTCAAGCTAGGACATCTTACTACTCATCACTAATTGAAGAAAATAAGAACAACCCCAGGTTTCTTTTCAGCACTGTAGCCAGGCTGACAAAGAGTCAGAGCTCTATTGAGCTGAGTATTCCTTTAACTTTAACTAGTAATGACTTCATGACTTTCTTTGCTAATAAAATTTTAACTATTAGAGAAAAAATTACTCATAACTGTTGTGTGGGCCGCTGAAGAGGAGGTACTGCTGGCCCACCACCACAAGATGGCGCCCTGCTTGAAGTGCGGGCTTCAAGCACGAGAGGGCGTCGGCTTTGCTGGAGGTGACAGCTGTCAACAATCAACACAAGCTGTCACCCATCATCACCACTACAAAGACCGGACTGCAACTCCACCTCCTCGCCGAGAAATCAACTACCATTCAGGTAATTTCTCTGCTGCCTGACACTGTGTGTGTTTAACCTGAACTTCTATTTGCAGCCGTTTTCCTGGAGTGTTTCCTTATCTGGAGGATTGGCGTTTGGTGTGACAGCGACGGCTTCACCTCACACCCCAACTCAGATAAGTGGTTGACCAGGAGCTGCACGAGTGTGTGTGATTGGAGGTGGAGGTTTTCCCTCCTTTACTTAAGACAGACTGTGGATTACTGAGTGTGCGAACTCACACTCATCTGGACTGTCTTTGTTCTCTGCCAGCAGTACCGGGTCTGACTGCTGAAGACAGCAACCACCTGGGGCGCAGGGCTTGGCGGCTCCGGTGTTCTTCAGCTCCGTTGGTGGTGGAAGCTGTGTGGGGATCCAGCTCTTCTCTCTCCAGGCGTCTTCTATCATCGAGCCTGCCCACACGTCACCTGGTGTATGATTGACAGTCACCATATTGTTATTGTCTGTACGTTGTTGTGCGATTCACAACATTAAATTGTTACTTTTTGGCTTATCCATTGTCCGTTCATTAACGCCCCCTGTTGTGGGTCCGTGTCACGTCACTTTCACAACAGGATTTCTCGGCCAGCGTCATGGATCCCGAGGGGCGTCAATCATCGCTTGAACAGCCAATGGGAGAGCGAGGTGCACAGGCAGGAGGCGTGTTGGGTGAGCTGCAGCACATCTTAACCGCCTTCGCCGCTCGGTTGGACTTAGTTACCGAGCAGAGCAGTGTTCTCAATCGCAGGATAGAGGCTCTCACCGCCCAGGTGGAAGCGCATGCTCAGGGCGCTGCTGCAGCACCTCCTCCTGCTGATCGTGTGCCAGAAACAGACATTCCGCTGGTCGTTCAACGACCCCCCCCCCACCTTCCCCTGAAGCATACATAAGCCCTCCGGAGCCGTACAGAGGCTGTGTGGAGACGTGCACGGACTTCTTGATGCAGTGCTCGCTCGTCTTTTCACAGCGTCCCGTCATGTACGCAGCAGACGCCAGCCGGGTGGCTTACGTTATAAATTTGCTTCGAGGAGAGGCACGCGCCTGGGCTATGGCGCTTTGGGAGCAGAATTCACGGCTCCTAACGGTTTATACTGAGTTTGTGAGGGAGTTCAGACAGGTGTTCGATCACCCTCATAGAGGCGAGACCGCTTCAAGCGTGCTGCTGTCGATACGGCAGGGGCGTCGGAGCGCAGCTAAGTATGCAGTCGACTTCCGCATCGCGGCAACGCGAGCTGGCTGGAATGCTGTTGCGCTCCGCGCCGCCTTTGTAAACGGACTGTCTCTGGTTCTTAAGGAGCACCTGGTGGCGAAGGACGAGCCGCGGGATTTAGACGGGCTTATCGACCTGGTTATACGGTTAGACAACCGATTAACAGAACACCGACGGGAGCGAGACGAAGGGCGTGGTCAGGCACAAGCCATCCCTCTTCCTCCGGGGTCTGAAAGGGAGCCGACTTCCCCACGCTCCACTGCCAGGACTCTCCACGTGACAACAGCTCCCCCTGCTGACGTTGCTATGGAAACGAGCAGGGCCAAAAAATGATCAGATCAGAGACAAAGGAGGCTGATCCGTGGAGAGTGTTTTCTCTGCAGCTCTACTGAGCACACACAGAGAGAATGCCCCAAACGATCAAAACAGCAGCACTCGTCCTTAGAGACTGGGCTAAGGGTGGGTCACAATACCCACGCGGGGAGACCCCGTAAATCTGCACGAATCCCAGTCACGATCTTGAGTGAGGATTTAACCCTTCACGCCCCAGCACTGGTGGACACGGGGTCGGAGGGAAATCTGCTGGATAGCAGATGGGCAAAGGAGGTTGGGCTCCCTCTAGTGGCCTTACCGTCACCATTGTCGGTGCGGGCACTAGATGGCACCCTTCTTCCACTAATCACACACCAGACTCAGCCAGTGACATTGGTGGTGTCTGGGAATCACAGGGAGGAGATTGTGTTTTATGTAACACCTTCTACCTCCCGAGTGATTTTGGGTTTTCCATGGGTGTTAAAACACAATCCCTGGATTGATTGGCCGTCTGGGGTTGTGGTTCAGTGGAGCGAAAACTGCCACCGGGAGTGTTTAGGATCCTCGGTTCCACCCGGTGTGACAGCTAAGGAGGAGGTTTTAGTCCCCCCCAATCTGGCGCGGTGCCAGCCGAGTACCACGACCTTGCTGACGTCTTCAGCAAGGATCTGGCACTCACGCTGCCCCCGCACCGTCCGTACGATTGTGCCGTTGATTTGATACCGGGCGCTGAGTACCCGTCCAGCAGGCTGTACAACCTCTCACGTCCGGAACGCGAATCAATGGAGACCTACATCCGGGACTCGTTAGCTGTCGGGTTGATCCGGAACTCCACCTCCCCGATGGGTGCTGGTTTCTTTTTTGTGGGCAAGATGGATGGTGGACTCCGTCCATGCATTGATTACAGAGGGCTGAACGAGATCACGGTTCGCAACCGATACCCGTTACGTCTGTTGGATTCAGTGTTCACGCCCCTGCATGGAGCCCAAATTTTTACAAAATTGGATCTTAGGAATGCTTATCACCTGGTTCGGATCCGGGAGGGAGATGAGTGGAAGACGGCATTTAACACCCCGTTAGGTCACTTTGAGTACCTGGTCATGCCGTTCGGCCTCACCAATGTACCCGCGACGTTCCAAGCATTGGTTAATGACGTCTTGCGGGACTTCCTGCATCGGTTTGTCTTCGTATATCTAGATGATATACTCATCTTTTCTCCGGATCCTGAGACCCATGTTAAGCATGTACGTCAGGTCCTACAGCGGTTGTTGGAGAACCGGCTGTTTGTGAAGGGCGAGAAGTGTGAGTTCCACCGCACTTCTTTGTCCTTCTTGGGGTTCATAATCTCCTCCAACTCCGTCGCCCCTGATCCGGCCAAGGTTGCGGCGGTGAGAGATTGGCCCCAACCAACGAACCGTAGGAAACTACAACAGTTCCTCGGTTTTGCAAATTTCTACCAGAGGTTCATCAAGGGCTACAGTCAGGTAGTTAGCCCCCTGACAGCCCTGACCTCCACGGTACCATTTACAGTTTTCACGGACCATCGGAACCTGGAGCACATCCAGACTGCGAAGCGTCTGAACCCCAGGCAAGCCCGCTGGTCGCTGTTCTTCGGGCGTTTTGACTTCCGGATCACCTACAGCCCCGGGACAAAGAACCAATGATCTGATGCCCTGTCCCGGGTGCACGAAGAGGAGGTCAAGACCGAGCTGTCAGACCCCCCTGAAACCATCATCGCCGAGTCCACTGTCGTGGCCGCCCTTACCTGGGACGTGGAGAAGACCGTCCGGGAGGCCCTGACACGGAGCCCGGACCCGGGGACCAGTCCGAAGAACAAACTGTACGTCCCACCAGAGGCCAGGGCTGCGGTCCTTGACTTCTGTCACGGTTCCAAGCTCTCCTGTCACCCAGGGGTGTGAAGAACCGTGGCAGTGGTCCGGCAGCGCTTCTGGTGGGCGTCTATGGAAGCCGACGTCCGGGAGTATGTCCAGGCCTGCACCACCTGCGCCAGGGGCAAAGCTTACTTGTAGTTCCTAGGGTTTGTAAGAGTAGAATGAGAGGCGGAGCCTTCAGCTTTCAGGCTCCTCTCCTGTGGAACCAGCTCCCAATTTGGATCAGGGAGACAGACACCCTCTCTACTTTTAAGATTAGGGTTAAAACTTTCCTTTTTGCTAAAGCTTATAGTTAGGGCTGGATCAGGTGACCCTGAACCATCCCTTAGTTATGCTGCTATAGACTTAGACTGCTGGGGGGTTCCCACGATGCACTGAGTGTTTCTTTCTCTTTTTGCTCTGTATGCACCACTCTGCATTTAATCATTAGTGATTGATCTCTGCTCTCTTCCACAGCATGTCTTTTTCCTGGTTCTCTCCCTCAGCCCCAACCAGTCCCAGCAGAAGACTGCCCCTCCCTGAGCCTGGTTCTGCTGGAGGTTTCTTCCTGTTAAAAGGGAGTTTTTCCTTCCCACTGTCGCCAAGTGCTTGCTCACAGGGGGTCGTTTTGACCGTTGGGATTTTTCCGTAATTATTGTATGGCTTTTGCCTTACAATATAAAGCGCCTTGGGGCAACTGTTTGTTGTGATTTGGCGCTATATAAATAAAATTGATTTGATTTGATTTGATTTGATGGGTTCCTGCTGAGTAGATTGCTGACTCTGTGTTGGGTTTGCACCCTGTTTTTAAAGAAATGAGAGGCACAAACACTGAAAAGAAACCAGTCAGAGAGAGACAAATATATATATATATATTTTGCTCTGCACAGAGGAGGAGAACAATGAAGCAGCTTGTAAGTGTTCAGCTACAAAGCTCTCCTAAAATCTCCTCCTCTGGCCCAGCCTTTTATTTCGTTCATCAACATGAGAAAAAACAAACAAGGACAGTCGGGAGAGGTTACACATGAGTCATGTCTGCAAGCGGGTGATAGCAAAGCAAGATAACGGCTGAAACCTTCCGTTGCTCCTGCAACATGAGCCTTGTGGCTCGTCAAAGCAGGATAAGGCAAAATGAAAAATAGTTTGCTCAATCATGAAGAATGCAGACAAGTCTTTCTTTCTAAAACCTCCTCTTCTCACAAAGAGGAAAAATAATAAGCATAAACTATAAGAAAATAAATAATAATAATATAAGCATAAACTAAAGAAAATAAATGATAATAAGAGCATGAACTATATAAAATCCTTGACATAATCCTCCCTGTTTATCGTTTATTTACATAAGTTTGTCATGTCCAAAACACACTTCAATAGAAAATTTGTCCACTTTAACCACTTGTCTTATTACATTTTCAGCTAAAGCTTCATAGGCTAAGAGTGTGTTAACTCATCACGTCAACAGTTCAAGCTTGAACTGGAGTTGTGAGCTTTTCAATATCATCATAATTCTCAACACAGTCATTATAGTTTTCTCCACTAAGGTCTGACTGTTTCAATGCTTGATATTTTGGCATAGTTTGTTGGAAAGCCAGATTACACTGTACAAATGTATTTGACACCATTTTGCCAACCATTGTTTTGATACAAGGGATCACACAACACATGCAAAGTCCAATCAGAATTAGGACTATAATAACTGGTGTCACCATTTTCAATAGTAACTGCCACCATGGTCCTGAAGTCAACCAGGACCAGGGATTCCACCGGTTCACGGCTAGGGTGTCTTTATGCATTGCATCATGAAGTTTATTCAGCTCTTCCAATGCGTCCTGCACATCCACTGAATGAATGGAGTCTGGGATGAAAGTACAGCATGTTGTGTTCAGCAGAACACAAACTCCTCCCTGTGAACCAGTAAGCAAATCTAAAACCATGCGATTTTGCATCACCATGGTACGTAAAGCATCTATTTCAGTATTTTGAGCTGCTACTATTTTCTCAGTTACATTCATGAACAGACCCAATCGATAATTCAGAGTTTCAATCATTAATGAATTTTTTACCACTCCTATCCAGGGGAACAATGAATGTGCTATTTTATCTCCTACAGACCACGATTTTTGGTCCTTTGGTACATCCGAGCCCCACATGTGATCATGTGGTAACACATCTGGGTATATCGATCTCCTCTGTCTGGTGCTGCCATTCTTCTCTGTGGAGGTCCTTGGCACTACCACATATGTATGGTCAGTCACCTGGGTAGGTGCACACACACCACCCCAATTTGGTGGGAGACTCATGTACAGTCTGGAACCACAAAGCCAATAGATGTCATCATACACCGGAGTACCATTTACAGGTGATAGCAAAAACTTACTAACATAAGCACATGATTCATCCGTTCCCCATGGACAGGAGCCTGTATAATTACATCCCCGTCCAATGTGATGAAGATAAGTACCATCCACATAATATGTTTTGGTTAGGCTTAAATTATTTGATAAAACATAGGTTTGGGTACACAGACGTTTCTTAATTTTACCTACAGTTTTATTCCCTGTCCCTTAAAAGCAAATCGGGAATGGCCGTTGTGATGACAATTTAACGTGATGATATTTTTGCGTTTCCCTTCAGTCTAGTCAATGGAGCAGCACTTGGGCACGCTTGTACGTCTTCTGTTGAAATCCCTATCATATAAGTGGTTGCACTGAGGCAAGTGGTGTTACGTCTTGTCAGATTTGCTGAGAACTGCTGCCCCTGAAATACAGTTTGATTATGCATCCGTATGATAAGACATTCTGTCACCCTAGCAGGGTACGGTTTAGCCATCAGAGCTGGGTGTGTTGAGGATATAGGCATTTGTGAACAAACATAACAATTAGTAACATGTAATTCCATAGCCAATAAATGAACATATCTGTACCACATTAGTATGGTATATATGAGGGTGTCCATCTGTCTCATTCACATTATGAATAAACCTCTTCTGACGTTGCGTCCGTTGTTCTCTGGCTCGGTCCACAGTGAGCTGCAATTCTTGGGTCAACCACCAGGCCAGGAATCCGAGGAGCACGAAACACACTAAGATCACAACACAACCGGCTGCCCTACCAACAGTCCAGCAGCGGCGGCGCTGAGCACGCCGCTCCGGGGTCTGCTGTAATTCAGTCATGATTGCTAGGATACAGTGTTGTTAACCAACCTCACCTAATAGTGCACGGATCTCCCTGCTTCACTGGCGTTGAGACAATCTATTGCTAATTAAATAGACTCCCTTTGTAGCCAGACTTCCCCTTACACTGTGGAGGCAGCCAACACACACTGTATCCTACAGTGACTTAGATGTATCCACGTTGATCTCTCCGCTATCTTTACTGCAGTTGGTGTTGTTAACAGCACTTGTTATGGACCTTCCCAACGAGGACTGGACCAGTTCTTCCTCTTAATCACTCTGATGAATACCCAGTCTCCTGGCTGGACTACTGGAAGGCCGTCCTGTGGGAGATCAAAATTATTCGGCAGTAAATGTGTTTGAGTTATCTCTTTCTGTGTTAATGTCTTTTTCATAAAATCTGCTAATGTTTGTTCCTCATCTGCTGTTTTAGTATCCATGTCAAAAATTGGTAGACGATATTGTTATGTGTCGACGCGGGTTGAGGAGCAGACCTGCGTCTGACAGAACTCAGCGTCAAAACAACCAGAAAGCGGTTCCAATAACAAAACAATTTATTTTCCCCCTTTGGTGCATAACAAAGTGTACAAACGAAACATGCGTCTGTCTGGCAGAGTGAAGGACGGCGCGCTCTCCAGCGCCCAAAAGGATCGAAGCCCGGCACTTTTGGACCCACGTTCACCGCCAAACACCCCCCAGGTGGACACAACAAACCGACTCTGCGAAGGATAGAAAAGGTGAGGTAAGTCAGCAGCTACAACTAATATCCTTCAAAGGCACACACTATCAGCAACACATTCAGGTCTGTATTTAAGCTTTATGTAAATGAGCAGCTTCTCACAACAGGTGGAGGATCATCAGTCCGCACGCCACGGCAGTGAGAAGCAAGCTGCAAAACAAACAAAATACCAAATTACTGTTAACACTTATTCAGACAATCAAATCACCTCTGATGTGTGCTGACAGCATGTGTCCCTCACCCGTCCTCCTTCACAGGCACGATGTGTCAAACCCAGGCGCGGTCCTCAGCGTCTCACAAACGAACATCACAAGGTCGAGTTCCCGGCAATTCTGCTTGAATCACACATGGCTTAAATGCAGAACACCATCTCATTATCTGCTTCAGCTGAAAGTCTTTAAGGTTGCACGTGAGCACCATCCACAGGTGCTGCACATTACGTTGATGAGGGTGAAGGACTCTTCTGCCAGCACCTTCTCCACAGACAGTAAATCAGTTTGCATACCACCTGGAGAGCAAAGAAAAGAAAAGAACACCAAAATGTCCAGCCAAACCCCCCCAACACACAACAGATATGGTCGTCCATAAAGTATCTCAAATGGTGTTAAACCTGATGGTGTTGGTGTTATTCTCATATACAATTTTACTAGGTCCAAACATTCAATCCAGGTTTGTTTTGTCTCTTCCATACATTTCCTTAGTCTTATTTTTATTGTGCCATTTGTCCTTTCCACTAATCCTGCACTTTGTGGGTGGTAAGCACAATGATGTTTTAACTTAATTTTCAACTTAATTTCCGCTATTTTGTCTGCGAGACAGTTTCCTCTGGAGACAAAATCTGTGCCTCTGGTGTGGGCTGCGCATTTACATAATGCCAGGTGTGATGGTAATGTCACTGCTTCTAGCAAATTTATGAGTAAGCCTGCATGTGTCACTGGTTTCCCTGTAGAGGTTATCATACCTCTTTGTTGCCATTGTTCTGCAAAGAACCAAATTGTTGAAAATGCATATTGACTATCTGTATAGACTGTCAGTTTCTGTCCTTTAGCCAAGATACAAGCTCTGGTTAATGCAATGAGTTCTGCAGCTTGGGCTGTTTTAAAATGATCGATCTGTTTTGCTTCAATAACAGTATTTGGTAATTGAACCACAGCACAGCCTGTTAATGTCTGTCCTTTCTGATCTTTGAAACATGAGCCATCCACAAAGTAATGTAGTCCATCTGTAAATGGTTTGTCTGTTAAGTCTGGTCGAGGTAATTGTTGTTTCTGTGTGTCTGCCAAACAATCATGCGGTTCACCATCTGTCTCAGTAGGTAGGAGCGTGGCGGGATTCAAGGTGTTGCATCTTTCAATGGTAATATGTGGCTGAGACAATAGCATTGCTGTATAAGCTATCTGTCTAGCAGGCGATAAGAATGTAGCCAAACGTTTGGAATAATAGCCAACTGGTTTATTTTTATTACCATGTTGTTGTAGCTGCACACATAAATCCCTGTTTTGTGTCCACCATGAGAGGGCATGGCTTGGCATAATTGGGCAGAGATAATACTGTGGAACTCACAAGTTCTTGTTTAAGAGCTGTAAACTGTTCTTCAGCTTCTTTATTCCACTGTATTTTGTCAGTCATATCCATTGGTATAGAGTGTATTAAATCCTGCAATTTCTGCACCTTCTCTGCATAACATGGAATCCAGGCTCTGCAATAATTACAGATACCTAAGAAAGTCATCATTTCCTTTTTTGTTGACGGTTTAGGCGCTTTGAGAATAGCGTGCTTTCGATCGTCTTGTATTCGTTTCCCTTCAGCTGATAGGACGTGGCCTAAATAAGTCACTTGTGGTTGCACAAACTGCAACTTTTGCTTTTTAATTTTACTTCCTGTTTCTGTCAAATGTTGCAAAAGCATCATAGTACATTTTGTACAGCTGTCTTTTGTCTTTCCTGCCACCAAAATGTCATCTACATACACCAAGATTTGTGAATCTTCTGGTGGAGTAAATGAAGATAAGCAACAATTTATTGCTTGTGTAAAAATGGTCGGACTGTCAGCAAAACCTTGAGGGAGTCTTGTATATGTGTATCTTTTCCCTTTGAATGTAAAATTGAGAGTCTGGATGAACAGGTACTGAGAAAAATGCATTACTGATGTCTATGACAGAGAAGTACATGTTTCCAGGACTTAATCTATTTAGCAGCGTATGTGGGTCTGGGACCAGAGGGGCACTAGTTTCTACTGCAGCATTTACTGCACATAGGTCTTGTACCATTCGCCAATTCTGATTGTCTGCTTTTTTCACAGGATATATTGGAGTGTTACAGGATGCATCTAAACATTCCCTGATGACTCCTGCTTCCAATAATTCTGCAATAACCGGTTCAATTCCTTTTTCTGCTTCAGGTTTTAACGGATATTGTTTGATCCGTGGTCTCCAATCAGATCGTGGCTTAATTTTGACTGGCGGAATATTTTTCAACAGTCCTACATCTGTGGGTGCTTTCACCCAGAGATGAGGAGGCAGTTTAGTCAATAAAGTCTCATCGTCCTGTGTCAACAACACAGATGTTGTTAAATTTCAATCGTCCAGATCTACTTCATGTATCACTGGTGTCGTCCAAGCACTTACAAACATGTATTTCCGATACAAGCCTGTGGATGGACTGAAATCCAACACCGACACTTCATCTGCTTCATGCCAATCAGTTGCTTCCTCAGCTATTTTAGCAATTCCTCCAAGGTCCTTCCAGGACTGAGTGTCTGCCCTTGTCAGTGAAATATGTGGCACAGCCTCAGGTTTTCCTCTGTACCATTTGTCTGCACTTTGGGTCAGCACTACACGACACACAGAGGTGGTTTTTCTGTCTGTGTATAGGTGTGCTACTGTCTGTAATTCTGATGGAATTTTCAGAAATCCTGCTCCATACCTTTCATCCTTTTGTGGAGTGAATAGCATAGTTATGTGTAGATCTTTTGGTGACCTCATTACTACGTGTTCTCTGTTTTCACAGGTCATCAGACCTTCCTCCAATAATTGTTCAGTTTGTCTCAACTCTGACAGATCCAAAGAGTACTGCCAGGCCTGGGCCAAATTTGTATATAAAGACAGCGGGCTGCCTCACAGCTCTCATACCACCTACTGTTGGTGTGACTCCTATAGATAAGGCAGTCATCAAATCTCGTCCCAGTAAATTTACTGGACAATGGGGCGAATAAACCACAGAGACACAAGCAGTTTGGTTCGTTTCAGGATCTTCAAAATTGACAAACTTCAATATTTTCTCTGAATTCACCTGTCCATTTGCAGATTTTACCCAAACGACTTCTTTTGCAAATTTAGTTCCGGGAGGTCTGTCTGTTATCACTGTCCTACATGCTCCTGTGTCACAGAGAAAATCCATGTCCTGTCCATTTACCTTTAGAGTCACCACAGGTCTTTCTTCCTCTTTATGGCCTCTACTCTCATCTGTGCTTCACTGAGCCATACTTTTGCACACTCTATTTCTCCTTCTTTTCTTGCTTTCCTGTTACCCTTTTTATTTGCTGCTGCTGCTGTAAGTTTTAACACCAAAACCTTCACAATCTGGCACAACCAATTTACCTGAAAAGCCATATTTCTTTTTCCATTTAGTTATGTACTTCAGATTTTCCGGATTGCGTTTGTGCATGTAT
Organism: Thalassophryne amazonica; assembly: GCF_902500255.1. Classification (NCBI taxonomy): domain Eukaryota; kingdom Metazoa; phylum Chordata; class Actinopteri; order Batrachoidiformes; family Batrachoididae; genus Thalassophryne; species Thalassophryne amazonica. The sequence goes on from NC_047115.1 coordinate 98,327,635, forward strand.
TTTTCGTCGCCCTGAAATAGGGGCTTATTTTCTGTGCATGTGTTTCCCATGTTGGTCACCTATTCCCCTTCACTCTGCAAAGTTCAGGTCAAGCTTCTACCCCGTGGGGCGGACCTTCCTTGGAATCCCCCTCTTTGCAGACTCGTCGGGAATATGTGAGTGTGGTGCGTATGGACTTAAAATGACTGACCTACTTTGCAGACAACGGCTCCACTTTTATCCCCTGATAAAATGGGATATCAAGCTGTCCGTGCTTCAGTCACTCACAGTCTCATTCTTTTATCATTACTAAGGAATACTCAGTGAAACAATACCACACATACAGTCCGACACTGTCACACACACACACACTCCAACAACCGCTCCAACTCTCACACATATACAAAATAAATTACAGATTTCATCAATGATTGCAATTACAGACAAGCCCTCATTTAAAAAAAAAAAAAAATAATAATAAATCATTTTATATCAAGACATAAATAACACAACAAAATCCTTACAACAAAACAACAAAAACAGAATTTTCTCTCATTCATACCACAAACACACTTAGTTTCACTTTTGTAATAATCAATTAATTCACATCTCTCTAACTGCTTCTCCTGAAATTTATTCTTACTCCTCCTGTATTTCTCAGCCGGATGGGGACTCGAACCCCTCCGCCACCTGTGCCGGCAGGACCGGAGACTCTAACTCCCTCCCCCGCACTTTATTCCGGATGGGGACTCGAACCCCTCCGCCAAATGTGCCGGCAGGACCGGAGACTCTAACTCCCTCCCCCGCACTTTATTCCGGATGGGGACTCGAACCCCTCCGCCAAATGTGCCGGCAGGACCGGAGACTCTAACTCCCTCCCCCGCACTTTATTCCGGATGGGGACTCGAACCCCTCCGCCAAATGTGCCGGCAGGACCGGAGACTCTAACTCCCTCCCCCGCACTTTATTCCGGATGGGGACTCAAACCCCTCCGCCAAATGTGCCGGCAGGACCGGAGACTCTAACTCCCTCCCCCGCACTTTATTCTGGATGGGGACTCGAACCCCTCCTCAACATTTTTTCCTCACAGGCAGGCAGTAATTACTTACGTTAATTTGTTGCGCCCCTCATTTGGTTCAGAGGCGTCATCAATCTACTGCGGCGAGCGGAGGTGGACGTCTATAGTCACCGGCCAGATGGAGAATTCACTCCTCAGGACTTTCCTTCGATCCCTCTAGTGCAGGGGTAGGCAACCTGTTCCAGAAAGAGCCGTGAGGGTGCAGGTTTTCTTTGCAGCCACTGACTCCACCAGGTGATTTCACTGATTAACTGATTCCATCTGCTCAAAGTGATATTAATCAGTAAAATCACCTGGTGGAGTCAGTGGCTGCAAAGAAAATCTGCACCCTCATGGCTCTTTCTGGAACAGGTTGCCTACCCCTGCTCTAGTGGAATCGGCTGTGCACGGTCTGCGGCGTGTCTTCCTCCGTTCGCTCGAGAAGATCTGTCAACGCCCCACGTTGGGCGCCAAGAAAAAAACTGTTGGGTTTGCACCCTGTTTTTAAAGAAATGAGAGGCACAAACACTGAAAAGAAACCAGTCAGAGAGAGACAAATATATATATATATTTTTTGCTCTGCGCAGAGGAGGAGAACAAGCAAAGCTCTCCTAAAATCCCCTCCTCTGGCCCAGCCTTTTATTTAGTTCATCAACATGAGAAAAAACAAACAAGGACAGTTGGGAGAGGTTACACATGAGTCATGTCTGCAAGAGGGTGATAGCAAAGCAAGGTAATGGCTGAAACCTTCCATTCCTGCAACATGAGCCTTGTGGCTCGTCAAAGCAGGATAAGGCACTTATGCAAAATGAAATAGTTGCTCAATCATGAAGAATGCAGACAACAAGTCTTTCTTTCTAAAACCTCCTCTTCTCACAAAGAGGAAAAATAATAAGCATAAACTAAAGAAAATAAATGATAATATGAGCATGAACTGTATAAAATCCTTGACACTCTGTGTCCACGGACTACACAGACTGTGACTGACTGTTGCATTGAAACGGCCCAGACACAACAGCTCTCCTCCAGGGCTGTCCAAAGGGATGTCAGGTGGTGCTAGTGTCCTCTCAGCAGTAAGTGTGTGAAATATGTCCCCACGTATGACAGTGACATCAGTTCCTGTGTCAATTTTGAATTCCATTGGGGTGGACTCTACTTGTAGCTGCACAGTCCACTGGTCACTTGTCTCCTTAGTATCACACACTGAGCCTAGAAAATAAGAGCTCTGCTCAGTGCTCTCAGTCTCTGTCACCTCATTCACTGACTTGGTGCTGTGACACATTCTAGTCCAGTGTTCTATTTTATGACAGTTATGGCATGGAGCTTTCTCTGCAGGGCACTTTTCATCTCTGTTATGCCGTGTTTTCCCACATTTTCCGCAACTCTTATCATTTCCTCCCCATTTTTTGTCTTTTGACTTGCCTTGATGTTGCTGTTGTGGTTTCCAGTTTGTGTTTTTTCGTTTGAACTTCACTTCCTGTACTGATCCGACAGTCTCCCCCTGCAGGCTCACTTGTGCTGCGACCTCCTCTGACTGTCTGACGGTCTGTATTGTCTACGCCAGCGTCAGGTCTGCCGTCAGCTGCAGCTTGTGGGAGAGCTCTTTGTCCAGTATCCCGACGACAATACGGTTGTGGGTATACTCCTCTCTGGTTGTACCAAACTCACAGTGCTCTGATAGGTCTCTTTCCCCCGGCTGCTGGACTCGCTGGTGAAAAAATGCACGCTCGTGGTTGATAGTCCTCCGCGGAAAGAAGTACTCGTCAAACTTCCCCACCACGACGGCAAAGTCATTACGGTATCCCACCTCAGTGAACGTGAATGACTTGTAGATCTTTTCAGCCTTGTTGCCCTTTGCATAAATCAGGCAGCTCACCTGCACTTCTCCATCGTCTTTGTTAAGTTTTGTGGCGAGCCTGTACCGCTCAAAGTGCTGTTTCCGGTCCGGCGATTCTGTCGGTTTGTCAAAGGGAAAGTTGGCTGGAGGCTTAAACTTCGCCATTTCGTGCCGTCCGTCTTCAGCCTTTGTCACTTTGTGTGTTGAAACACTTCTGACACCATGTAGAATGATCGAGGGAAGGTTGCTTTCTTGTAACTCATTTTTATTATTAACTCCCCTGAACAGAACAACACACGAGGACTCACATTGCCCCTCGCTCCTCCTGCACACTCCCATAAAATGTTACTGTCCTAAAACTCTCATGAACCCATATATGACAAGTTGTAAAAAACAAACCAAAAAACTTTATTTTACGTGTTTCAGTTCCAATTTTTAATAATTTAGTTTTTTCTGTCTTCAGTAAAATTACATTTGTTTTAATTTTTTCCCAGGTTTCTAAAATTAAATGCAATTTAAGTAAAATGATAGTTAAAAATGAATTTCATTATATGCTCGTAAATGTTTTTGTTCATATTAACAATCTTTCTTTCGTTTTTGAATTTGACTTTTGCTGACCCTTTAGTGCCGTAGCTACACTCAAGGTTGGAATATGGTTTGCTTGAGGTTTTTGGTTGTAGCTGCATCCAAAGGGCAATTCACTCTAAAAGTATATGTGCAACTCCAGATGCAAGTCCAGATGAGACTCATGACCAAGGCAGAGGTTGAAACAGTAGGTGTTACATTTGCTGCAATTTAAAACAAATAACTAAATTTATTTATTTATTTATTTATTTAAAGGTAGAAATGGACGTGGCACACTGTGTAGAACATTTAGTACACAGAAAAGAATGTGGGACGTTTGATTGGTTGAATGTTGACTGCAAGGCGTATTTCAGGTCAAAATGCATTTTCCTTTAACATAGCGCCACCTGCAGGTGAGTAAATGTAATTCGTTGTAACGTCAACAGATCCATAAAATTTTCAGCTTAAGTTGTAGAGTGTCAGCCACGCCCCCTTTAATATTATAAGTCATATTTAAAAAGAAATAAAAAATATATATAGTAAAGTTGGACTTAACTTAAACAGAAAATTTAAACTTCACTTCTGCACAAAACGGAACATTTCTTTCCACTTTGGTGATATTTGATGGAATATATGGAAAGATATTCAATTTAATATGATTGACTATATCATATGAAGTTTCAGCTCTGAAGGACAAACAGTTGAGTTTTGGTGAAATTTTGAAAACTAGACAGAGAGATAGTTTCAAGTCCATTTGCATAATGAGGCACGCCCACTTTGTTGTAGGGTTCAACTCAGCCCTGGTTCCCAATCATACCAGGTGAATTTCGTGTAGTTTTGTGCCTGTTTTTCAGATGATCTTTTTGCATTTGTGGCGCCCCCTGGTGACTCACCTTTACAAAATGTGGCAGGATTCTGAACTTAGTGCAGACACTCGATCAGACCTAGTAGTTTGGTCAAACATCACTTTGGATGTTTTTAAATCTATTTAATAATAATAATAATAATAATAATAATAATAATAATAATAATAATAATAATAAGCTTATATCTCCTTTTAATAGCAAAAACACTTCTGTTAATATTTAAAGTTAATTATCTCAAATCAGCCATACGTATGGTACAGTTTATAGTATATCTTTCTTTTGAAGTGAAAACACAATTTTCATTTTTATTTTATTCTTTTAGTCCTGTATTCCTTTGTTTTATGTCACACTTGCTTTGCCAATGTAAACGTGTTTGAATTGAAGTGAACTGAATTAGACTCATACTGCTGCTGGGTTCGGTTGGGGACAGAAAATGGATGGATGGATGAGAATCACACTGATTTGTGATCGTTTTGTTTTTTAGGTGGAGCTGTCCGTGGTGCTGACCTGTTGTTTCAGCACCGGACAGAGGTCCTGATTTACTGAGATCTCAGTATTTATTTTCAAAGAGTAAATGTGCAGTTGATTGTGGTAGAAAGTCATATGTAAATGAGGATTTTGCACATGTTAATGAACACAAAATTATTTTAAATGAACACATAAGTAAACCTATAATTGCAAACAAACGTTTCTGTGCCAAAAATTAAGGTCTGTTGTATCTAATACTTATTTCATGCAATAAAATTGTAATAAATTGTTTAATGATAATGAAATGATACAATGTGATTTTCTGATTTTTTTTTTTTTTAAGATTCTCTCACAGTTGAAGTGTATAAAAATTACAGGCTTCTCCATTCTTTGTAGGTGGGAAAACTTGCAAAATTGACAGTGGATCAAATGCTTATCTGCCTCACTGTATCCGGCTGCACCTCCATCAAATACTCTAATACTCATACAAAACAACAACTCTTCTCTTGGCTCTCTGTCATTAGCTTTCTTTAAGCCCACAATCAATCAGTGAACTTGAACTTATTCTTTGATCTTTGCTGGTCTTTGATGGATAAGTTGTTGAGATGTGAATTTCATGCTTTTTTCTATGCAGCATTTTGTTAATATTTCTGTTTCACTGGACCATGTTTCATGTTTACTGGACTTACTTTTTGAAGATATCCAAGACTTCCTATAGTGGATTTTCTTGTATAACATTGGTAGCTTTTGAGTGATCAAACTCATCTTTAAAACATAAGGCCTCGAGTGCCCATCAAATGTATGTGCATCTTGAAGTGCAGAGGATGAAACAGTAGGTGTTACATTTGCTGCAGTTTAAAATAAATAAATAAATAAAGTTATTTATTAAAACATTTTACCTGAAATCCAAAAACAAAACTTTTTAAGAAAAAGGGGAATCAGTTTATTTTGAGGAGCTGGTGGTTATAAAACTGATACAAGAATGGGGGGGAGGGGGGGGGGATGATCAAAAATCTGTGTCTGATCCCTGCGTCCTCTTTCTCTCTGAGACATCGACAGCCGTGTAAATCCAGGTGGTCGACAGGTTTTATGTGACAGGAGTTCAAGGTGTCTGTGATTTTGGAGACACTGAGACACAGCAGGTGGAGTCCGGCCCCCTCCCCATCCTCACCATTCGCTCATGGAAAAACTCACAGATGAATTTATTAGAAAATAGATTTTTAACCATACATTTTTAAAACCTGCTTTTCCCAGTTCTAGTCCACAGGCCAAGCAGGTTTTTGGTCCCACTTAAAGTACATATCTCTGGCAAACTGACTGTTCTAAATAAATGAAGAATTATGAAAACATTGATGTATTGTGTTTTATTTATGGTGCAATTAAGTCAATGTACAATGGAGAAATCATAAACAGGGTCAAAAGTTAAAGTTACTCAAATTTTGATAAAAAGTGATGGAAATTACTGGTTGAGCAAAAAAAAAAAAAAAAAGATTAATAAATGGAATCGTTTAGACTGTGTTGAATGTTTGGTTCTAAAGTAAAGGTCAAACATGGTCAACATCCATTGGATTCTATGACGTGTCACCCTGTGACATGATAACTGAGTGTGACAGATGGTGCAAACTATTCATTTGTAAAGCTCTGTTAAATAAACAAATAATATGCATCACCTTTTTACCACAACTGGAGCAACTTTAACTTTAATTTTAGACCACTGTACAAACTGAAATTGACCTTTGTTACTATTTTTGCAGTTTCTACACCATAACGTTCAGTCACAGATCATCCAAACTGTACCTTCTTGGAATAATATTTATTATCAGACAAATATTGCCCCAACATGGGTGTACATGAACATGTGCAACATGTAGCTTCTACAACCCCAATTCCAATGAAGTTGGGATGTTGTGTGAAATGTAAATAAAAACAGATTTCAATGATTTTCAAATCCTCTTCAACCGATATTCAATTGAATACACCACAAAGACAAGATATTTAATGTTTAAACTGATAAACTTTATTGTTTTTGTGCAAATATTTGCTCATTTTGAAATGGATGCCTGCAACACTTTTCAAAAAAGCTGGTACAGTAGTATGTTTACCACTGTGTTACATCACCTTTCCTTCTAACAACACTCAGTAAGCGTTTTGAGCCTTTTGGAGATGCTCCTTTTATTCCCAATCATGACACTCACAATTAGTGTCCTCAGTTCCCAAATGCTTATTGAGTGTTGTTAGAAGGAAAGGTGATGTAACGCAGTGGTAAACATACCACTGTCCCAGCTTTTTTGAAATGTGTTGCAGGCATCCATTTCAAAATGAGCAAATATTTGCACAAAAACAATAAAGTTGATCAGTTTGAACATTAAATATCTTGTCTTTGTGGTGTATTCAATTGAATATAGGTTGAAAAGGATTTGAAAATCATTGTATTCTGTTTTTGTTTAAATTTTACACAATGTCCCAACTTCATTGGAATTGGGGTTGTACAATACAAAATTAAGTTTTATGGGTAAACACATTCAAATCATGCAGTTTTAACTTAACATGCAAGAACTTAAAATCTAACTTGCTCAGTGAACACAATAAAATTATAGAAAGTATTTCCACCGAAGTAAAATGTGTTAACGTAGCCAGAAACAATTTTGCCAAGTGACCTAAATGTAAATTTGTTGGGTCAACATGATGAATTTGTGTTACTGTTACTCAATTACCATGGTTCAGGCCAACTACGTTTGTAAGGGCAAATGTAACAAAAAATGAAAAGTAAGTCCCTTCACCTTCTCCCTTGTTTGTGCTCGGGGTTGTCACAGCAAATCTGAGGTGGATCTGTATGTTGAATTGGCACAAGTTTTATGCTGGATTCCGTTTCTGACACATACATCATTTTATTATGTTCTCTGAGCAAGTTTTTTTTTTTAGTGTACATTTTAATATGATTGAAATATGTTGCTGCTTCTGGATCTTCAAGTGCCGTACAGCTCGGTGTGGGAATCTTCTTCCATGCTTGCCATCATCCTATATGGCACCTGCTCCTCCATTGTCATAGCGTGCCACTGCAAACAGATAAAACACACGGTCAGCACACACACAGCTCCTCAGTCATGAAGCTGTGAATGTCTCACACATCAACACTCACTTTATCTCCCAGAATCCTGTTCACAATGGCACCGTTGGTGATGTTGTGCTCCATCTCAACGGCTCTCCGCTGCTCCCGGGCAAAAAAGTGAAAGGCGTTAGGAGGCCTTTTTTTTGCCTGTTTCTTGGAGAGCTGGGACTTGGCCTTCCTCTTCTTGGTCTCTCTGTTGGAATGCAAAAACAAACAAACAAAAAGATTCACTTTCAGGCCGTCACATGAAGCATTTTGTGATGAATGTTGGGGCCAGTGGAATTGCACAGAAAAACTATTTTTAAATGAATCTGTTTCCTGCATTCTGGCCTCTAAATGTCACCTGAAGATGGACGTCATTTTTAGCAATATTAGTTTTACTAGTCCTTCACTTTTCTGTCCTGCAACCAGCCACAGGATCACAGACTTTACATTTTCCATAATCTGATGCAGATCTGGTGCTTTGACTGTTGAGCATGATTAGTTCAGTCACATTTAATTTAGTCTTTTCTGCTTCTTAATTTAATGAGCCCAATAGAACAATAAAGTCAATTCTTGTCTGTGACGTTTTGTTAAAATTGAACAACTCATTCCTGAATTATCTAAAACAAAAAAAAAAGAGGCAAACTGAAGAGAAGTAGATTCCAACATAAGATGAAGTGTTGAAAAGTGATGTGTGTCATTGTGTTTCTCTTTAATGTGTGTGCGACTTACAACTGTCTAACAGGCTGCTGGCTCCCAGCTGAGGTTCCAGGTGTAGGTGTGGAAACATCTGCCTGGTCCATGGAGGGAAACCACATCTGCAAAGGCTGCAACATACAAAAAGAGAGAATTTGCTGCAGGAGTTTTTCAATGAAGACCTGTAGGTCATCTAGGCCCTGTGGAGAGTGAGGGAAGCTTCAACAGAACACAGTCAGGGACTGAGTCATCACAGCCTTCCAGGGCCTCATTTATAAACCTCTGCATACAATCAACCAGATCAACCAGGAAAACTACATGAACGTACACAGGCAGAAATGAGCACACACAGTCCATTAAGTTCTACAGCTTCATTGGGGGGGCAGAGAAGGATTCTCTTAAAACAAGATGTCAGATTTCATTGAATTTGCCAGAAGGCACATGAGAGAGTCGAGCTTAAATTTGATCTGTTTACTCGTATGAAAATGATCCTGTGTCAGATGATAATATTCCTACTGAAGGTGAGTGCTTTTATCATTCTATGCATTATAAGCTAGTGATTAGCTGTTTATCGATGCCATGGAAATAAATCCAAACAGGGCCACTTTTTATTTTGAAGAAAGCACTGAGACAAGGCTTTGAGATGAAGGACCTCTCAGAACTTTTCTGCCAGAAAAAAAATTTGATATGGATACAAGACTGAGAGCAGCAGATAAAAATAACACAGTGCACTGTTTGTCCAATCACAGGTACAGCAGTCTGTTCGCAGCATGTTTCGTCAACCTGTTTGAGTTATCAGTTTTTGCAGCGATGTACATGCACATATACCATCATTAAACCTACCTGTGGTTCTGCTGCAGGGGGAAGCAGAAGAGCAAAGAGGCTGTCAACTGGCTCTACTGTCAACAACACCTCTGCTGCTGCCTCTGCTGCTGCCTCTTCCATCTCCTTGATGGTCAACTCTACTTCATCCCACTGCATCTGGGCAATGGTGTCCTCAAATGTCAACAACAGATCAGGCCCCTGAAATGGCTCCATTGAGACACCCGTAGGTCAGCTGGCTGGAAGTTCTGCTTAAATCAATAAGCTGACTGGTTTCCTGTGACACACATCAATGAAAATCATCAGTTCTTTACTTGGACCTCTGGGAACCATCAGGAACCCATGTCTGTGATGATCAAAATCAGACTGATCAAGGCATGATTGATCAGAATCAGTTAAATTAAATCTGAGTCATCAAGTAAGTGCACAAGCCTTTAAAACATTTTTAAAACATTTTAACACTTTGCTCTAATGAGCTTAATGACACAGAACATCAGTCTTCCTGTTTGATAAACATGGAGCGGTAAGAGGTGCTGCGCACAGTTGACACAGTGTGAGTTCTCTTTTCCACAGCCCAGTGTTGATAAAGATTGAAAGATAAAGGGAACAAACTGAAGCTGAAGCTGATTGCCAACCCCACCACCAGGGGACTGCGGCCCACACTTTGGGTATCTGCCAAAATTGTTGAGTGTGCCAGCATTAAAAGCAGTTTTCCAAAATCAGTTTGTTCACCTACAGGTTAAAAAAATGGTCTTGTGTAATTGCATACAATATATTATTAGAAATAAAATGCAGGTTGCCTGGACAAATTTACCGTCATTTAATGCAAAAACTTATTTCTACTCAGCTCAATTTCCTTCACTTTCTTTCCTCACAAACAGTAAATCCAGATGAAACAGGATGTGTATTTTTCTATTTAAAAAAAAATTATTGTTATTTGTGCACCTTTGAATTATCCTGATATCCATTTATAAAAGGGATCATTCTAGATTCTTTCTTTTCTTTTAATTTTTTGAACAATTACAGGTGAGCAGTTGACTAATATTAATTGATGAATAGAAACTAAATGGATTCTAAGTGTGTTTTTCTGTCTATATCACTGGTATACAAATTTTTAGAAGAAATAAAATGTGGTATTTATTATAGATTTTGGCAGGCTAAATCAAAGATGACCCTGAAAATGGCTGATTGGCTGCTGTTTCCAAGATATTTAAGTTGTTTTATCACAGTTCAAGCAATTTGAAATAATTTCAGTGCAAAGACAAAGGGAGCAAACTGAAGCTGAACACAGTGATCCCCTGTTGTCTAACAACACGAACGTTCATACAAATTTACTAATGCAAAAAGTTATTTCTACTCAGATCTTTCAGATCTCACAGATTTTTTTATACATGCATAAAAAGCTGCTTTCACCTACAGGTTCAAAAATGGCACGTGTAATTCTATATAAGAAATTATAAATAAAATCTAGGTGTGACATACAATGTAACCTGTTTTTCTGTTTACTTAAGTAAACTTAAGTAAACAGAAAAACGGGTTACATTGTCTAGGCAACAGGTAGGAATTCCTACCTGTTGCCTAGACAACACGAATGTACTCTTTTTAATTCATACAAATTTGCTAATGCAAAAAGTTATTTCTACTCAGATCATGTTCCTTCACTGTATTTTCCTCACAAACAGTAAATTCAGATGAAACAGGATGTGTATCTTTTATAAAATGATCGTTATTTGCGCACCTATCCTGTTTAATTGCACTAACGGTTATGATCGTAATTTGTTTTATATTTATTTTTTAAAAACATCTCAGTTTACCTGTTTTATTTGTAATTCCACAAACAACTGCTGAAGAAGTTGCTTCTCGTGGAAAAAACTCACAGACAAAAGTTATTTTTTGATCGGAACTGACAACTGCGTGAACATCCGTCTGGTTTCACCAACTCACTCTGCGGACTGACGCGCGCTATTTAAAGGTACGTGTGACGTCATATTTGTGTCCCTGAACAATTTTAGTAAAATTGCAACCTTTGATGTTTATAAAACACAAAAAAATCAAGTTTGAAATTAAATTAACTCGTGATTTCTGTTTTTAAATCCACCTCATTGTAAATCATTTCAGGTCTTCAAACAGAATTTAAATCAGGGAAACCCAAATAAACACAAAATAGTTTATTTTTATACATGCATAAAAAGCATTTTTCCAAACACTGCTTTCACCTACAGGTTAAAAAATGGCACATGTAATTCTATATAATAAATTATAAATAAAATCTAGGTGTGACAAACAATGTAACCTGTTTTTCTGTTCACTTCCTACCTGTTGCCTAGACAACACGAATGTACTCTTTTTAATTCATACAAATTTGCTAATGCAAAAAGTTATTTCTACTCAGATCATGTTCCTTCACTATATTTTCCTCACAAACAGTAAATTCAGATGAAACAGGATGTGTATCTTTTATAAAATGATCGTTATTTGCGCACCTATCCTGTTTAATTGCACTAACGGTTATGATCGTAATTTGTTTTATATTTATTTTTTTTTAAAAAACATCTCAGTTTACCTGTTTTATTTGTAATCCCACAAACAACTGCTGAAGAAGTTGCTTCTCGTGGAAAAAACTCACAGACAAAAGTTATTTTTTGATCGGAGGTGACAACTGCGTGAACATCCGTCTGGTTTCACCAACTCACTCTGCGGACTGACGCGCGCTATTTAAAGGTACATGTGAGGACTGCCAATATACATTTTCTTTTTCTTTTTTTTTTAATTCAAGTAAGCGGGTGAATTCCCGGCCTGAGTGTGAGTGTCGGTGCTGGATGGAGAGTCTGCCGTGGTTGAAGACATCCAAAGTTTACTGAGCCGGGCTGGAACTTCTATTTAAACCACAGTGATGCAGTAAGGCAAATTCTTTGTTCTAAACAAGATTTTGTTACATTCATAAATTCTTGCAAAATTGTGTAAATTTTTGGTTTTCATGTGCAACAATGTAATTTTATGTATCTCCTCCTACTGATGAAAAAGTAGACAAAGAATATGGGATAATTCTTGCACTAAAAAGAACAGTTTCCTATTTGTTAGTCCAGCCACACAGTCTTTTATATCACCAGTTTTAGGTACACTGGCACAGCGCCCCGAGGACGTTTGCAGAGGTGAGACCAAGTCACCATCAAGTCATGAATCAGCAAGTCCCAAGTCAAGTCTCAAGTCAGCTTGCAAACAATTGGTGGTCGGGTTCATAAATTGTTTCCTGTCTGTTCAGTCATTTCTCACCCACTGTAATACTATCCCCCCGATCCCGTACTATTCCAGTTTATTGATTAATATGTCATGATTGATTGTATCAAAAGCTTTTTTGAGATCAATGAATAATCCAACTGCATATTGTTTGTGATCCAGACATTTAAAGTTACAGGGGTGGGGGTGGATTATATTAATTTATGAATTCAAACAATCAGCAATAAATAATTGGTCCATTTTTGTTGAACATGATGTTTGGATTTGTTGCGTCAGCTCCCACAGAAAGCCTGGGTTTCTTGAGCTTGTGTCACAGTGCAGAGCTCTGGACAGGTGGTGAAAGATCAGACCAAAAAAACCAAACCAAAACAAAACACATGTTAACGCTTGAAAACTTTATGTAAAAAAAAAACAAAACAGACAAACAGAAACAAAAGACTGATGAAAACAAATCATGGCAGCAACACTGCCTTCACTTTGTAAACTTAAAAATGGTGAAAATGTTCTTCAAGCATCTGTGTAACAGCAGCATGAACCAAACAGAGAACATCCCAGAAGAACGTCAGCGTGTCAGCCTGCAGGAGAAACGACAAGAGAAAAAAGTTTTAATCACACGTCATAACGCTGGCAACAAATGTGACGGATCCAAACAACTCCTGTCTTCAGATGTTCTTCACAGTCATTTGGAAGTGTTTGAGCTACAGTGATTATAATAAAGGACTTTATTTAAAAAAAAAGTTGAATAAGGTGGTGAAGAGGAATAAAAGAACCACAATATCAGTCCGCTGACACTAGAGCAAACATTGGCTTAGCGTACAGCGCACTGGGTGCAAAACGCATTGTGAAAGGGGGGGGGGGGGGGGGGGGGGGGGGACTCAATTCTAAATCCAGAGCCTCAATAAGGTCTTAAAACATGAATCCAATCAAATTTCAGAGCTGCAGCTGTTTCTCTGTGGTTCCACCCATTTCTTCATGGTGAGCGTCAGCAGCTGCACGTTGGTGAGCCGAACCAAAGTCAGGTAGAAATATCATCCAACACAGAATAACCCAGAACCACCCACCTCAAAAAGACACGTGAATCACTCAGGTGACCGTGACGCTCTGTAACCCAGGACTACAGCCAGACCCTCCTTCTAATTTGTAGGGAGCATTTTTAGAGGACAAATAATCATCATGGCAAGACGGTCCCATGGACTGACCTAGAGACACCCGTGCATGGATTTGTTTCACGTGGGAATGTCGTTGCACGCCATCAAACGCATGATCCTTGACACATCCTTAACCCGGTCAAATGGCTGGAAAATCCCAGACGATGAGAGTCTGAGGACCTGTTGCAGCCTTCACAGGCATTGGCTGATCCCCCGCTGAGGACTTCTTGTTTCACCAGGACCCTGTTCGCTGTCTCATGTCGGGGGTTCCTGTTGGTTCTTCATGATTAGCACGGCAGCCACGGGGCACACAAGGTCCCCACCGTATTTCACCCCAACAGGCCACCCCTGACCACAGGTGCCACGACGTGATTGAGGGGACAGATTTCAACACCCACAGGACAGTTACTGACAAAAATTAAAACTTTATTTTGAACTTTGTGTGCACTTTATTGTACAACAAAGAACACTCAGAAAGAATAACTGATTTACTTTCAGCTGTGTTCAATCGACAATCGATGTGTGATAACATGGTCTCTCAGGATGTTGTACCACGATCACAAGCACAGCAGGTCAGTGCTTCTCAGAGCCACTGCACTGCGCATGGCTGAACCAGCCATCACATCCTTAATATACTCGATTTAGTAGATACAATGACATCTTCACCTATGGACAGATAATGCACCTGTAATATTGTGTCCAACAAGCCTGTTACAGCCCGGTCAGGTGAGACGCACATAGAGTCAGTGCGTGTCAGAGCCACGCCACACAGCGCATGGCTGAATGGGCTGTTACAGCTGTTTTACATATTATAAAACAGTTACAATATCTGACCCATATGGGGGACTGACATTGCAACTGTAATATGGAGCCATCACAATATGAAAATGATAAATAATCTCCTTTGGAATGACACTGGATGGAACCTCTTGGTGCATACCAGAAAAGTCTGCAGACAGGCTGGACTGAAAGGCACAGGAGCACATTGGGTGGGCAGACACTCAGTCATCTTAATACCTATATTTAATGCCCCTTTTGACAGATATGTGTTAGAAATCATGACAGTCAGTCACGATGAAGTTGGCCCCATGCCCACATCCATGTGACAGTGGGGGCCTCCATCGCTATGTACAGGCAATCAGTGACAACATGGACTCCTGTCACTCCAGCTGGGATAACAGCTGCATATTTACTGGTCCATGAAACTCAAACTATACTGAACTGCAAAAAGTAGACAAAAAATAACTTCACCACATGACACCTTTAAATGTGTCTGCTGAGGAAGAACAATCTGCTTTGTCCCCTTTTATACGCTACATTTACCTGCACCGACCAGTCCAATCTATTGTCAACGTGGCGCCGAGGTACTTGTATGTGGAAACCACCTCAATGCCCACATTGTCTATACTGACTGGTAGGTGTTGTGCTAGAATGCTTAATGTGTTCTCAACAAAAACCTGAGGTTTTGAGCTGGGGACAGAGACTGTGTGTTTCACTCCTAACTGGGACATTCCTGGTTCCATTTGGAGATAAGCTTTGGGGACATCCCCGTGGGCCCAAACTCTTGCTCCACATCACAACAGAACTGTAACTCGGAGTTCTTCAAAGGAGCCCTTGCTTGCTTATCAGTTAAATTTTGGTCACTATTAATTACATGACATTATAATTGCTTCACGTCAGAATCTGAACTTCCCCAGGCCAGGAGAATCCATCTTTATGGCCTCACGTCAAGGCCAGAACCTCTCCAGACAGTGCAAGAGGATCTCTTTCATGATAAGATGTGGTCATAAACTTTGAGCCTTGACAACCAGCTATTATCTCTAGGTCTAAGTGAAGGAAAAGACCTTTTGTTTAAATGCAGGAGAACAGCATTTTTGTATTGATATATATATATATATATATATATATATATATATATATATATATATATATATATATATATATATATATATAAACTTCTGATGTTGTTTGTATTGATTAATCAAACAAAATACTTTGCATATAATCACTTCATTTAAATGACGTGTTCTTTGTAACTGCCATTGTGTTTAAATGTGATGTTTCTGACTTATCCATGTTTTGATAATGGAATATTCTGTTAATCGAGTGGTGTGTGTAGGATGTGTTTAAGCCTTTAAGAACATTATATTCATCCCAAAAATGTCTTCGAACAAATAGTATGCCAAAATAGTTAATGTGTTTAAATAGTTGAATCATTCTTTGTCTCTCTAACACATGAAGTTTCTGTGAAATTACACACCCTAAATGGGTGGAGTTTAATGAAGTAAGTCCCCTTTAAAAAGTTAGAACAGAGACTCTCTCAACTCCTTTTCGCTCTGCGCTCTGCAACTCTTCTCTCTTTTTCTCTCCCCTTTCTTTAAAGCTTAACTTTATGTTTGGGTCAACAAGGCCCCATGCTAGCCAAGCTAAGGCACCACATGGCTTCATTTGTTGCTTCATTCATTGTTTTATTCATTGATAACTTTGACAAATTAATAGCCTGATATTTTTAAGGTTCGTCAAGTCTTTCCAATTTTTTAAGAGAATTTCCGAGCTGAACTTTTCAAAATAATAGTGAATTTACAGAAAAGCAACTTTCCTTTTCTGTACTTTATAACATGCTTAGAGTTTTAACTTTTTTTCTAAATTCACAAAGACTTTTAATCTGGGTCGAACAAACTTTTAAAAGCTACCAGAACCCATTTTCAACAAACACCTTCCACCTCTGGGGTCCAGCCACCTGACGACGAACTGCAAACAGCCACCCTGTTGGTAAAACCAGCCGACACTGAAGCCTTTGGGATCACTGGGGAGACTGCTGGTTTGACCCCTGACCCAAATGAGCTCACACTGCAAAGAGCCTAACCCATCAACGACGTCCTCGCACCAAGCAACCCAGTCCAGTCGAAGATTCAAGCTTCTCTATGACGGACAGACAGTTTGTCCGAACTATCTCTTCAATGAATCAGCTGAGTGACCCAGTTAAAGGTTTCAGAAAAAGGGTTTTGTTGTCAATGGATGCAAAGTGGCTTCTTTTTAAACATATTCATATATTTGGTTAATAATTTTCTTAATAATAATTGGCTTCAAATTTCATCACTAAATTCTAATCGGATTTATTTACTTAAAGTCTTTAAGCTTTATCTCATTGCTTTCTTGGAATGTCTCATGAGTAAGCAAATTGTTTCCATAAATTAACTTATATAATCACTGTCGACACAGATGCCAGTAAACTGTTCATTTATTGTATAATTGTAAATAAAATGTAAATATTTCTGCTGTGGTTCATTTTGTGTTCAGAAGGAAACTCTTCGTCAATCGTATCATAGAATTCAGACTTTCAGACCCAAGACTGATTAATTAAATTGAGACTGATTGATTAATTTGAGACTGATTGATTAATTTGAGACTGATTAATAATGTTTAAATTAAAATACCTATGCATTAAATAGGTGATGCCCTGAGGTAATTAGATATTCTAATTAAATAATTATTAAACCTTAAAATTGTTAATTATTTTGGTGACCCATTAAATGAGGTCTAGGCCAATTTAATTCAATTTAACAATACTTTTGCTACATATTTTTGGTGCTCTCCATGAGACCAATAACACATTGCGAGGCTTAGCTATTCATTCACTATCATTAAATTGGGGCCTCCATGTGAGGTGCCATTCATTCCAAATAATAAATTAAATGTAATTTTGTTGCAGTTTATTTTGGTGCCCCGTTGTGAGGCATGTACATTTGTTGCATTTATATTGGTGCACCCGTGTGAGGCGATTTAGAATTTCATTACACAGGTGAATTAGAGAGTGTTGTGAGGCTGAGTGTTGTCCACTGAGCCACCATGATCTCCATGTTTGATGTTTGTTCAGTGATGTTTGCTTGTTGTGACACAGGACAAAACTGGAAGCAAAACAAAAACAAAAAAACAGCAAAAACAGAACAATGTGCAAACTGTCAACACTGTGAACAATGTAAGGTGACCCAGGGTCTAACCTTACCTCGCTCAGTGGGTTAGTAAGGTTAGAACTTACAGTGCCCTCCAAAAGTACTCAAGCACTTTGTATTTCACACATTTTAATTTGTTTATGCCATTTCAAATAGAAAATATACACACAAAAAAAATTATCTTCCTTAAACTCAAACTGAATCAAATCTCTACAACTTGATATAAATGAATTAGAAATATAAAAGCCAAGATGATGGTAAGTAACAGAATGCTTTGGTATAATACCTGTAAATAATCAGTTTTATTGTCAGTTTTCTTCAGATAAGTCAGGGGATGGATACATGAACATTTCTAAGTAACTGAACATGTCTTGAACTTTATTTACATCAATTATAAAGAAAGTAATGCACTCTATGATAAATCTGTGTGGAGGAGACAGTTCTCAAAAACTGAGTGACTGTGAAAGAAGCAGAAGAGTGAGGAAAGCCACCAAGACACTCAACTCAAAAAGAAGTTACAGGCTTCTCTGGCTGTGACTGGAGAAATTGTGCACAGTCCAAGTTTTGCATTTTGTATCCCCAGTTATTCAGCTTCATGATGAAGTGGTACAGAGGAGTGAAAGAAATCCTCCTTATACCACTTCATCTTGTGCCTTGGTGACTTTCCTCACTCTTCTCTTTGGAAATGTTCACGTATCCATCCCCTGACTTGTCTGAAGAAAACTGGCAAAAAAAACTAATTATTTACAGGTATTATATCCAAAACATTCCTGTTGTATGGCTGGGGGGGCCTGGCTGCCTTTTTGTTTCTGTTTTTTGTCCTGTCTTTTGTTTTTCCTTCCAGGTGGCTTGCATTTGGGACTGAGTGGCTGTGTAGCTGAGTTTATCAGGACCTCACCCTGATCACCTGAGGCTGATCACCTGCGGCTCGTCAGGACTCACAGCTGTGGTGCATCTACATGGATTGGAACATGGTTGTTATGTGTCGACGCGGGTTGAGGAGCGAACCTGCGTCAGACAGAACCCAGCGCATAAAATAACCAGAAAGCGGTTCCAACAACAAAAGCAATTTATTTTTCACCAGTGCCTAAATAAAATGTACAAAACCAAAACCAACATCCTTCTGGAGGAGTGACTGCTGGCACGCTCTCCAGCGCCCGCAAGGAGAGAAGTCCGGCGCTCCTGGACCCAGTACCACCAGACAAACACCCCCCAGGTGGACACGACAAACTGACTCTCTTTAATGTGTGCTGACAGCATGTGTCCTCACCCTTCCTTGCTTCATGGCTCGATGTGTCAAACCCAGGTGCGGTCCTCAGCGTCTCACAAACGGACATCACAAGGTCGAGTTCCCGGCAGTTCTGCTTGAATCACACATGCCTTAAAAGCAGAACGCCATCCAATTATCTGCTTCAGCTGAAAGTCTTTAAGGTTGCATGTGAGCACCAGTCACAGGTGCTTCACATGATGTTGATGAGGGTGAGGATTCTTCAGCCAGCACCTTCTCCACAGACAAATCAGTTTCCATGCCACCTGAAGAGCAAAGAAAAGAAAAGAACACCAAAACATCCAGCCACACCCCCCAACACACAACAGTACCCCCCCATCAACGGGAAGCCTCCCGGCGACCGAACAGACCAGACCCGAGAACAGCACCTCCCTCCGGGGTCCACGTCAGGAAGTAGACAGCACCACGCTCCCAAGGTCCACCACAGACAGCAGGACAGGCACCGCAGCTGGAAGGCCGGCTGGAATCAACAAAGCCCCAAAACATACCCCAATACACTCCAACACACAAAAAAAACATAAAACCCACCCAAAACCTCCCCAGGGGACCGTCCCATCAAACCCCGGGAAGAAAAGAAAAACTCCCAAACGCCAAAACCCAACACAGCCCCACAAACACAATACAAACAGAAATGCATAAAAGAAAAATAACAAACAACTCCCCCAGAATGACCTGCAGAGTCCAACCCCCCCCAGAAGGCCTTCATCGCCAGTTCCAGGAGGAACAGCCAGAACCATGATCCCACACAGGTCCCCAGGTATACATGGAGCAAAACGGCGCCCCCCAGGGGACCGTACCATCAACCCCAGGAGGTACCCTCCCCACAACCCCGGAACCCCAGACCCGGTCACACTTGGCCAGTTGGCCCCAAGCCAATTCCCCCCCAGAGGACCGTCCCATCAACCCTGGAGGTGGAACCCGGAAGGAAACAGAACAAAATCAAACATCAACCCCTGGAGGACTACCAAAAACAACCCCGGGGGGATATAAAATGACTGTAAACCCTGTTACCCTCCCCGGCACCTCGAAAGACCCCAGGTCCCTCCCAGAGCCTTCGGCGGCTCAATTTTGGCGAACGGCTCAAAATATCAAGCCGGAGAAGGGAACAGAAAAAAAACTAACCCAGCTCCAACCCCAAGGCGCAGCAGAGAACCGGAAATACGTCCGGTGCCCCAACTCGACCATACCCCAGCCTCTCGGGAGGGGTGGAACTACCGAAATGGCGAACGGCAACAGATCGGCCCACCCCTCCGACTGAGGTAAGTCTCCGCTGCACCACACCCCGGCAACACCAATGATGAACGGTACAAAGGCTCACCGAGGCTGGAGTGGAACCGGGCCCTAACCAAACCAAAAAAAACGGCTCTAACACCCCCCCCCTAGGTGCAGAGGTCTTCTGAGAATGCTCAGCGTGACCAACCTGCACCACCCCACCACCCACAAGACAAACGGTCTTGGGGCAAGTGAGGTTGGGGTTAGGGATGTAGAGAAATAAAAAAACAACAAAATAAAACGACCCAACAACCCAAACAGAAAATACCTAAAAACACATAAAAAATTAATAAAGACGTGAGCTCAGGCGGACTTCCAACCGCCTAACAGTCACTCCACCAGATACGCCTCTGACTCCCCATACAATTATAACCCCTATTTAAGGAAAAAAAACATTTACCCATGCTAGATTTTTTTTTTTTTTTTTTTTTTTTTATGTGTGTTATGTTGCCTGTCCCGGAACACTTGGAGACACGTCACCATTATTTCTCTTGACGTTTACATGTCGGGGCAATACAGTAATCTCTGCTCGTCCGAGCTGCATGGGCTCGTCAACAGGAGGAGCCAGAGGTCCCGTCGGAGGAGCCTCAGTGGGGCAAAGAAGAGGCGGCCCAGATCTGTGTCGGGGAAAGCCCCGAGACGAAAAAACCCGCTCTGATGGGCGTCCTCTCTTGCGTCCACGCTCCTTCATCCGATCATCTAGACGAATCACCAATGATATTAGCTCATCTAATTCGTTTGGCTCGTCACGGACTACCAGCTCGTCTTTCAATGACTCACCCAACCCATCTACAAATACGCCTCGTAAAACTGCGGCATTCCAACCTGTGGGTGACGGAGTTATCGGCACCGGTATCGATAGTGCCGCAGCTGGAGCAGCAGGAAGCAGAACGGCTTGCGCTGCAAGCTCCGTAACACGGGCGTCTGTTTGTTTAATTTGGTTCGCGAGATGCTGTAATTGCTCCCGTATGTTCTCCAAGTGTTCTTGAACTTTTTCGACAAAAGGAACCGCTTCTGCCGCTGGGTCCATTATGGAATGGCCGGGAACTACTGTTATGTGTCGACGCGGGTTGAGGAGCGAACCTGCGTCAGACAGAACCCAGCGCATAAAATAACCAGAAAGCGGTTCCAACAACAAAAACAATTTATTTTTCACCAGTGCCTAAATAAAATGTACAAAACCAAAACCAACGTCCTTCTGGAGGAGTGACTGCTGGCACGCTCTCCAGCGCCCGCAAGGAGAGAAGTCCGGCGCTCCTGGACCCAGTACCACCAGACAAACACCCCCCAGGTGGACACGACAAACTGACTCTCTTTAATGTGTGCTGACAGCATGTGTCCTCACCCTTCCTTGCTTCACGGCTCGATGTGTCAAACCCAGGCGCGGTCCTCAGCGTCTCACAAACAGACATCACAAGGTCGAGTTCCCGGCAGTTCTGCTTGAATCACACATGCCTTAAAAGCAGAACGCCATCCAATTATCTGCTTCAGCTGAAAGTCTTTAAGGTTGCATGTGAGCACCAGTCACAGGTGCTTCACATGATGTTGATGAGGGTGAGGATTCTTCAGCCAGCACCTTCTCCACAGACAAATCAGTTTCCATGCCACCTGAAGAGCAAAGAAAAGAAAAGAACACCAAAACATCCAGCCACACCCCCCAACACACAACAATGGTGGCATTTAAGACTGGAGTATACAGTGTGTATTTGCCAGAGACTCGACCTTGTGACCAGACGGGTGAGATCGTCGTCTCGGGAGCCATCTCATCATCAGTGGATGCAGAGAACGTCCAGGTTTGATGCATGGTCTGTGAAAGAGGAGGGGGTGAGGTCTCACGCTCGTCAGCACACTTCCTGAGGTACGTTAGATTTTGTGACTAACATTTATACAGTCAGTAAATGTGGTGTCCCTCACACCTTATTATATTGAGCTGTATGTTGGTCGTTTAAATCAGCTTCCACTGCTGTGGAGTTTTGTGAACAGGGTGTTCTATGCCTGCAGGTTGGGAAGCTGATTTGCAATTAAGCCAGGAAGTGTTTGCTGTTTGTACACCTTTGAGCGTTCTCTCTGTGTGTAGAGTGTGGACTCACATAATGATTTCTTCTTTCACAGACTCGGTTTGTCGTGGCCACCTGGGGGGTGTCGGCGGGGTCCTTGGGTCCGGGTTGGTTCTGGCTCCGGACCGTTGGCGCTGCTGGGAGCGCACCGCAAAACCACCACGCCAGACCGCACACGTTTATATTTTTTCACATCACTGTTATGTTTATTAAACTCTGTTATCCTTTGTACCGTGCTCTGCTTATTTTATACTGGGTCCTTCAAACGCTGGTCGGTTCTCCGGGCTGCGTCCGACACATAACAGTAGTCTCTGGCCAAACATCACGGACCCACCGGTAGCAGAGACGGTAACGCACCGGGAAGGCGGCAGCAGACGTTCAGAAGTTATCCGGATCAGTTGCGGGTGCTCTCCGCCCGGATGGTGCGTGTTTGAGACCCATTACTGAATACTGATTTGAGCGCTCATGCAGCTGTGTTTCCTGTGTTTGTGCCTTATCCGAGGGTCGTGGTGGAGTGTGACTGGCGACGGCTTCGCGTCACACTTCGACCGGATAAGAGGTTTAAACGGGAGCTGCAGGAGTGTGTCTGTAATGGGTGAACGCGCACGGCGGAGCTCTGTGGCACGGGTCGCGGTGCTTCCTGTGTTACAGTCGTAGCCCCGTTTCCCCGGGTAATGATAGCTACTGCGTCTGTTGTGTCAGCTCCGGTGTTATTTAGTTGAATCCCATTTTTGGTTGTGTGTTGCACACAGAGCTGCGCACAGAAAAGCAGCTCGTTTGTTTTCTCTGTCACCAAAGGGGTTTTTTTATTTTTAGCACTCTGGCTCCCTCTGTTGGTGACTGAGTCACATTACCGTCAAGCTCTTAAGTTGGAACAGGTGTGTTCCATTTGTTTGAGTTTGACGGTATAAATCACTTATTTGTTTTGTGTTAGTTCATTTTGTGTGGGTGTTTTTTGAGTTGGTTTTTGTGTGGGATTTTATTTTTTGTTTTCCACTATTAGGGTCTGGGGTTGTGACCCTGCAGCCTGTTTGGAGCAACAAAAAAGGACCCAAGCAACTTTATGTTAGTCTGTTAGTCTTTCTTTTTATTTCTTTTAGTTTCACCTCCCCAGGGTTTGATGGGACGGTCCCCTAGGGGGTGATGGGGGGTAATTGGGGTTTTTTTTCTTTTTTTTTGTTTTGTTTTTTGTTATGCCCTCTCTTCTCCTCTGACTCCAGCCGGGTGAGCCGTAGAGTCGGCGTTGCTGGAGTGGTGCAGTTTGGTTATGCTGGGCGTTTCCCAGGTAACCTCTGCACCTGGGAGGGGGGGGGGGTTTGGGGTATTTTCTTTTTGTTCCCTCTCTTCTCCTCTGGCTCCAGCCGTGTGAGCCGTAGTGTCGGCGTTGCTGGAGTGGTGCAGTTTGGTTATGCTGGGCGTTTCCCAGGTAACCTCTGCACCTGGGGGGGGGGGGTTGTTTGTTGATTCCCTGTTCCACCTCCGGCTTCAGCGCGCCTTTGAGCCGTCTGCCATCGGCGTGGCTGAGGTTTGGGGCAGTGGGATATACCCGTGGCTGGTTTGGAAGTCGAGGAGTGGTGCCGTTTTGTGCCGTCTGCCATAACCGCTGTTCCACTCCTCCCGGTTGGCTTCTGGGGTATAGTCACGGTTGGTGACACTGGACGTGCTTCCAGTTTCCACTGCGCCAAGGGGGTGGGGTTGGGGTTGTTTTGTTTGTATGTTTTTTTTTTCTCCTTTTGTTTTTCCCCCCAGTTTCCGCCCTCAGGGTTTGACTGTGGTGTCCTCTGGGGGGGAAAGGGCTGTGGGTCCATCTAGCCATAGACGGCAGGGGCTGGGTCCGTTGGTCATGAGGGGAGGCGTCTCCTGGGGTTGATGGAATGGTCCTCTGGGAGGCGCTGGGAGTCCTCGTGGGTGACATTGGATCCCAGAGCATTTAGCATTTTTATTCGTAAGCTTAAGTTCGGGTTGTGTTTTTCTTTTCTCCTCTTCCCGGGGTTTGATGGGACGGTCCCCTGGGGAGGGGGGGGGGGTGTTTTGGTTGTTTGTGTTTGTCTTTTTTGTTTTATGACTAATCAGACTGTGAACATGGCTGGACAAAGGCTGACCGCACAGGTTCAAGAACTCCTGGCCACACCTGTGCTAATTGACTGATAGAAACAGGGGCAAAGATGCAGCCAGAGAAGACATCAACCGTTCTGTTAGATGAAGATTCTGTTGGAAGATGAATGCGGATATGGTTTCCAGCCATGGTCCCTGGAGGGGGGTGTTTCTCCTGGGCCAGGTTTGTGTGGTCGCCGGGAGGCTTCCCGTGAGGGTGGGGTACTGTTGTATGGCTGGGGGGGCCTGGCTGCCTTTTTGTTTCTGTTTTTTTTGTTTCTGTCCTGTCTTTTGTTTTTCCTTCCAGGTGGCTTGCATTTGAGACTGAGTGGCTGTGTAGCTGAGTTTATCAGGACCTCACCCTGATCACCTGAGGCTGATCACCTGCGGCTCGTCAGGACTCACAGCTGTGGTGCATCTACATGGATTGGAACATGGTGGCATTTAAGACTGGAGTACACAGTGTGTATTTGCCAGAGACTCGACCTTGTGACCAGACGGGTGAGATCGTCGTCTCGGGAGCCATCTCATCATCAGTGGATGCAGAGAACGTCCAGGTTTGATGCATGGTCTGTGAAAGAGGAGGGGGTGAGGTCTCACGCTTGTCAGCACACTTCCTGAGGTACGTTAGATTTTGTGACTAACATTTATACAGTCAGTAAATGTGGTGTCCCTCACACCTTATTATATTGAGCTGTATGTTGGTCGTGTAATCAGCTTCCTCTGCAGTGGAGTTTTGTGAACTGGGTGTTCCATGCCTGCAGGGTGGGAAGCTGATTAGTAATTAAGCCAGGAAGTGTTTGCTGTTTGTGCACCTTTGAGCGTTCTCTCTGTGTGAGTGTGGACTCACATAATGATTCCTTCTTTCACAGACTCGGTTTGTCGCGGCCACCTGGGGGGTGTCGGCGGGGTCCTTGGGTCCGGGTTGGTTCTGGCTCTGGACCGTTGGCGCTGCTGGGAGCACACCGCAAAACCACCACGCCAGGCCGCGCACTTTTATATTTTTCACAGCACTGTTATGTTCATTAAACTCTATCCTTTGTACCGTGCTCTGCTTATTTTATACTGGGTCCTTCAAACGCTGGTCGGTTCTCTGGGCTGCGTCCGACACATAACACATTCCATTACTTATGCAGGCTTTTACATTTTTAATAAATTTATATCAAGTTGTAGAGATTTGCTTTCAGTTTGACTTTAAGGAAGATAATTTATTTTATTTTTTATTATTATTTTTTGTATTTGCAGTGGCATAAACAAATTAAAATATGTGAAATACCAAGTGCTCCAGTACTCGTGTGAAGTGCTTTGTTCTGATTTGGCACTATACAAATAAAATAAATTGAATTATAGGGGGCCCTTATTTAAGGATGAAGGCAGCAAATGTTCTGCCTGCTGGTTGTAGTACATTGCTGTCTGAAAATCTGAGTAAAATGGGTGTTCCAGATATTCTTAAGAACAGTGTATTTTAATTAAAAGGTTGATTGAAGAGGGGGAAACATATAAGGAAGGGCAGACAATGAAAACAACAAAAGAATCTCAAATGCTTTAAAATAGCAACCAAAACCAGAAAGACATGGAAGAAAATGTAAAACTGCCTTTCAAATGGATTGAAGAATAGCCAGAATGGCAAAGACTTAGCCAATAATCAGCTCCAGGGTGATCAAAGAAGGACTAGAGTTACCTCTGTGAGTACTGTAACAATTACAAGATGCCTATATGAAAACAAGTCATGGAAAAGAAGCACCACAAAGTCCAATTGTTGAAAAAAGAACATATGCTGAAGAGGTTAGAATTTGCAGAAGAACACACTGACCGACCTGAAGAGAAATGGTGCAACATTTTGTGGACTGATTAAAGCAAGATTGTTGTTTTTGGGTCGAGGGACCAAAGAAATTTTGTCAGATGATCCCCAAAAAACTGAATTCAAACTACAGTCCACTGTGATGACAGTGACGCAAGCATCATGCTATGGGGATGTTTCTCATTCTATGATGTTGGTCCTGTTTATCACATACCAGGCATCATGGATCCGTTTGAAAACATAAATATACTTGAAGAGGTCATGTTGCCTTATGCTGAAGAGGAAATTCCCTTATAACGGGTGTTTAAACAAGACAACGACCCCAAACACTCCAGCAAGCGAGCAGCATTTTGGTTCCAGACCAACAAGATTAATGCTATGGAGTGGCCAGCCCAATCCCAGGACCTCAATCCAACAATTTGTGGGGTGGCATCAAAATGCTGTTTCTGAGGCAAAACCAAGAAATGCAGGGGAATTGTGGAATGTAGTCCAATGGTCCTGAGCTGGAATACCTGTTCACAGGTGCCAGAAGCTGGTCGAGTCCATGCAGCACAGATGTGAAGCAGATCTCAGAAACAGTGGCTATACAACTATTAGTTCAGTGATTCACAGGAAAGATAAATCTTTAAGCATTTTTCAGTTTATACTAAACATTGAGTGAGGCTGAGTGAGAATCTGCGATATTCTTTAAATCACAGGCAGACTATTCCCCAGAAGATGAAGGACCTTAGCCATGCTAATGCTCTCCAGAACTATTTTACTGAACAAAATGTTTAAAGGACCTAAATGACATGGTGAGATGGTGAGGGACTTCGCTCATTAATGATGGCAACATAGACATAGTATTTACTGTTGTTGTAAATTTCATTAATCATTTCTTCACTTTCTGTAAATTATTCTTCATGTTTTGATTTGGAACAGAATGTACAGTGCTCCCAATGCATTTACAGTAGTGTTCAGAATAATAGTAGTGCTATGTGACTAAAAAGATTAATCCAGGTTTTGAGTATATTTCTTATTGTTACATGGGAAACAAGGTACCAGTAGATTCAGTAGATTCTCACAAATCCAACAAGACCAAGCATTCATGATATGCACACTCTTAAGGCTATGAAATTGGGCTATTAGTAAAAAAAAAAAGTAGAAAAGGGGGTGTTCACAATAATAGTAGTTTGGCATTCAGTCAGTGAGTTTGTCAGTTTTGTGGAACAAACAGGTGTGAATCAGGTGTCCCCTATTTAAGGATGAAGCCAGCACCTGTTGAACATGCTTTTCTCTTTGAAAGCCTGAGGAAAATGGGACGTTCAAGACATTGTTCAGAAGAACAGCGTAGTTTGATTAAAAAGTTGATTGGAGAGGGGAAAACTTATACGCAGGTGCAAAAACTATAGGCTGTTCATCTACAGTGATCTCCAATGCTTTAAAATGGAAAAAAAAAAAACAAACAGAGACGCGTGGAAGAAAACAGAAAACAACCATCAAAATGGATAGAAGAATAACCAGAATGGCAAAGGCACACCCGTTGATCAGCTCCAGGATGATCAAAGACAGTCTGGAGTTACCTGTAAGTGCTGTGACAGTTAGAAGACGCCTGTGTGAAGCTAATTTATTTGCAAGAATCCCCTGCAAAGTCCCTCTGTTAAATAAAAGACATGTGCAGAAGAGGTTACAATTTGCCAAAGAACACATCAACTGGCCTAAAGAGAAATGGAGGAATATTTTGTGGACTGATGAGAGTAAAATTGTTCTTTTGGGGTCCAAGGGCCGCAGACAGTTTGTGAGACGACCCCCAAACTCTGAATTCAAGCCACAGTTCACAGTGAAGACAGTGAAGCATGGTGGTGCAAGCATCATGATATGGGCATGTTTCTCCTACTATGGTGTTGGGCCTATATATCGCATACCAGGTATCATGGATCAGTTTGGATATGTCAAAATACTTGAAGAGGTCATGTTGCCTTATGATGAAGAGGACATGCCCTTGAAATGGGTGTTTCAACAAGACAATGACCCCAAGCACACTAGTAAACCAGCAAAATCTTGGTTCCAAACCAACAAAATTAATGCCTCGCAGATGTGAAGAAATCATGAAAAACTGTGGTTATACAACTAAATACTAGTTTAGTGATTCACAGGATTGATAAAAAAGCAGTTTGAACATAATAGTTTTGACTTTGTAGCGTCAACAGCAGATACTACTATTATTGTGAACACCCCCTTTTCTACTTTTTTTTTTACTAATAGCCGAATTTCATAGTCTTAAGAGTGTGCATATCATGAATGCTTGGTCTTGTTGGATTTGTGAGAATCTACTGAATCTACTGGTACCTTGTTTCCCATGTAACAATAAGAAATATACTCAAAACCTGGATTAATCTTTTTAGTCACATAGCACTACTATTATTCTGAACACTACTGTAAAACGTACTGACAGGCGACAGCTTAAAGCTGGAAAGCCAGGAAGCGTATTGAAATTTAGACGTTTAGTAGAATTTTGATGGGGACCAAAGTAATTTAGTTCATGTGAATATAAAGGATTCCCAAAATATTAGTCTGAACTTGATTAAAATTTGTCCATATCAAAGCAAATTCTGAATGTGCCAAAAATTCGAAAGCCAGGACGCCATCAGGGTGACGTCACAGGTCAGTCGCTAGTTGCGATGCATGCTGGGATAAAAATTTAAAACTGAAGAAGGCAAGATGGAGGAGAGAGACAGTAGAAGTGGAAGAAAGTGAGGAAGACCGGCGATATACACAGAAAGTGCAAAGAAAAGATATCATTTGGAGCGAGAGAAAAAGAGAAGATCAACGACGATGAACACTGGAAACCAAAGAGACACTGCTATTATTTTTGAACAGCCTTATATTCCTTCTTCATGTTCCGATTTGGAATAGAATGTGCAGCATTCCCAATGCATTTGCATGTCTAGAAATAAAAGCTATTACAAGGATTTTGAGCTTTTCTCATTTTTTGCCCACACAGACGTCTTCAACACCTCACTGGAGACCTGCCAGGTGCCAGCATGCTTTAAGGCCTCCACCATCATCCCCATCACTACAGAACAAAGAACTTCAGGACTTAACAATTACAGACCCATTGCCCTTACCTCTGTGGTGATGAAGACCTTCAAGAGCCTTGTCCTCACGCACCTCAAGACCATCTCTGATCCTCACCTGGACCCCTTACAGTTCACCTACAGAGCCAACAGATTTGTTAATGAAGCTGTCATCTCTACCTTCCACCTCATCCTCCAGCATCTGGATTCCCCAGTAACCTACACCAGGATTCTGTTTGTGGACTTCAGCTCTGCTTTCAATACGATCATCCTGGCCCTGTTGCAGGACAAGCTCTCTCAGCTTGGCATGCTCCTCTCCACCTGCAGGTGGATCACTGACTTCCTGTCTAACAGGAGGCACCATGTGAAGCTCTGACACACGGTCCATCAGCACCAGATCCCCCCCAAGGCTGCATTCTTCCTCCTCTACTCTTCTCGCTGTACACCAACAGCTGCACCTCCAGTCACCAGTCTGTGAAGCTCCTGAAGTTCGCGAAAAATACACCCTCATCGGACTCATCTCTGATGGGGACGAGTCTGCCTACAAATGGGAGATTGATCACCTGGTGTCCTGGTGCAGACAGAACAATCTGGAGCTTAACGCCCTCAAGACAGTGGAGATGGATGTTGACTTTAGAAAGAACCCAGTCCCGGCCGACCCCATCAGTGTCACCCCAGTTGCCATTATGGAGTCCTTCCGTTACTTAGGTATCACCATCACCCAGGACCTCAAGTGTGAGCTGAACATCAGCTCTTTCATCAAGAGAGCACAACAGAGGATGTACTTTCTGCAGCAGCTCATGCTTGTCCACTGTGTCCACTGTGCCCACTGTGTTTAACCTGCCAAAACAATGATGGTGAACTTCTACACTGCCATCATTGAGTCCATCATCTCCTCCTCCATCACAGTCTGGCACGCTGCTGCCATTGCTAAGGACAGGAGCAGACTGCAGCATATCATCCATGCAATCATCTGCCTTGCACTGGCATAAAGGCAACCACAAAACTCCACCCCATCAATGGGGACGGAAACTAACAGAGTCGTGTCCTGAATGTGTTGTTGGAAATGAACTCTCTGAACAACAAGCAGTTTGTGTGCAATGTTTGATCATGTCGGTTTTTGGTCAGTTTGGGCCCATTTTTCACTGCACCTTGGACCTGCACCTCTATGGAAGTACCACAATCATGGCTAGAATTAGGTGCAACTCAAAAATGTCTTGTGTAGTGTAACAGTCACAATATCACAAAATAAAAAAAAAAAGCTCAATTTATTTGATATAACGTAAAAATGTAGACTGTATACATACAGTTGTATGTAAAAGTTTGGGCCCCCCTGATGATTTCCATGATTTTCCTTTATAAATCATTGGTTGTTTGGATCAGAAATTTCAGTTAAATATATCATATAGCAGACAAACACAGTGATATTTGAGAAGTGAAATGAAGTTTATAGGATTTACAGAAAGTGTGCAATAATTCTTTAAACAAAATTAGGCAGGTGCATAAATTTGGGCACCCCAACAGACAAAATACATCAATATTTAGTAGATCCTCCTTTTGCAGAAATAACAGCCTCTAAATGCTTCCTATAGCTTCCAATGAGAGTCTGGATTCTGGTTGAAGGTATTTTGGACCATTCGTCTTTAAAAAACATCTCAGGTTTGTTGGTTTCTGAGCATGGACAGCCCACTTAAAATCATACCACAGATTTTCAATAATATTCAGGTCTGGGGACTGAGATGGCCATTCCAGAACGTTGAACTTGTTCCTCTGCTTGAATTCCTTAGTAGATTTTGAGCAGTGTTTAGGGTCGTTGTCTTGTTGAAAGATCCAGCCCCGGCGCAACTTCAACCTTGTCACTAATTCATGAACATCGTTCTCAAGAATCTGCTGATATTGACTGGAATCCATGTGACCCTCAACTTTAACAAGATTCCCAGTACCTACACTGGCCACACAGCCCCACAGCATGATGGAACCACCTCCAAATTTTACTGTAGGTAGCAAGTGTTTTTCTTGGAATGCTGTGTTTTTTTTTTCAGCCATGCATACCGCCCCTTGTTATGTCCAAATAACTCAATTTTAGTTTAATCAGTCCACAGCACCTTATTCCAAAATGAAGCTGGCTTTTCCAAATGCGCTTTAGCATACCTCAAGCAACTCTGTATGTGGTGTGTAAGCAGAAAAGGCTTCCTCTGCATTACAGCATCATACAGCATCTCTTTGTGCAAAGTGCACTGTATAGTTGAACAATGCACAGAGACACTATCTGCAGCAAGATCATGTTGTAAGTCTTTGGAGCAGGTCTGTGGGTTGACTATGACTGTTCTCACCATCCTTCACTTCAGCTTATCTGAGATTTCTTGGCCTTCCACTTCAGGCCTTAACTAGTACTGTGCCTGTGATCTTCCATTTCCTCACTATGTTCCTCACAGTGGAAACCGACAGCTGAAATCTCTGAGATAGCTTTTTGTATCCTTCCCCTAAACCATGATGTTGAACAATCTTTGTTCTCAGGTCATTTGAGAGTTGTTTAGAGGCTCCCATGTTGCCACTCATTAGAAGAGATGCAAAGAGGAGAAACATTTGCAAATGGCCACCTTAAATGCCCTTTCTCATGATTAGATTCACCTGTGTAAGAAGGTCAAGGGTCAATGAGCTTACCAAACCAATTTTTTGTTCCAGTAATTAGTGCTACATGTATTCAAATCAATAAAATGACAAGGGTGCCCAAATTTTTGCAAGATTGCAATGGCTTTTGACATTTTAGATTTAACAAAATTTATCTGTTTTCCAGCTCATTTTATCATCAACAAACACCAAGAAATTTAGTATCCGTTACAATTCCAATATCATTTAATGATAAATTTCTGCAGAACTTCCTGGACTTGTTTCCAAACATGACACACTTAGTTTTACCAAAGTGAAGCGATAATTTGTTTGAATCAAACCATCATTTAAACTTCTGTAACTCCTTCTCCATCATGTCCAAGGTCTGTCTCAAATGATCCCCACTACAAAACACAGTTGTAACATCAGCAAACATTATACAGCTGATAGACCTGGAAACTAAACATGGCATTAATATATAAAAGAAACAACAATGGCCCCAGAACTGAACCCTGGGGCACCCTACAAGTAATTATCATAAATTGGTTGGTCCCACCAATATGGACACACTGATGTCTGTTGTATAAATAGTTACTTATCCAAATATGTGCCAGTCCTCTGATACCATACCTCTGTAGTTTATCCAGTAGCACAGTTAGAGCTATAGTATCAAATGCTTTCTTTAAGTGAAAAAAAAAAACAGTGTATTGCTTATTTTCAAATGCATTTGTAATGTGTTCAACAAAATCAATTATAGCCAGTGAAGTAGTGCGATTTTTCCTGAAACCATATTGTTGTTCACTAAGTATATGATGTTTAGTTATTATATGAAATCATTTAATGTCATGGACTGGGTGGGCGTGGCACAGAAGGTGGTTGAACACAAATTCAGACTCACAACACTGAGGTTTAAGGAAAAGGCTTTATCTCAAAAAAACAGGGTATCATACATAGGAAGGCAGTCTGAGAAGCGGTGGTACAGGCAGGGGTCAAGCAGAGGCATGGTCAAAAAAAAAAAAAAGAAACAACAACAACAACACACACAAGCACAGTTCCAAAATACCAGGAGACAAAGTACATGGTCTGAGGCAGGAGCGAGGTCAAAACCGGCAAGGCAAAACAGAGCCAGAACAAAGGCTGGAATGTGGACAAGAAATCACAACGAACTGGCGGGGAAATGGTGAACTCAAAATGCTTAAATAGGCAGGAGGTGATTAGGGGAAGAAGACACAGGTGTGGAGGAACAATCTGGAAGGGGGTGTGTGGCAAACAAAAGGGAGAAGACACACCCATACCAAACCCTGAACACCAGACAAGAGAGTGCAGTAAGGCAAACGCAACGTGAACAGGACCCAGCTAAAAGATGAACCTGAAGCCACAGTGATCTAAATAAAATACCAAAACCAAAGACCTGATAAATAAGAAATAAAATAAAACCCAGCACAAGAACTGTAAAAGGGAAGAACAAGAAAATAAATACTAAGACAAAACTTGAACAGCACTCACATGTGACAAAGTAATAAACAACATTTTATTGAGTCCAAAGTAAATAAATATGAAATTGGTCACTGGATCCTTGATCTCTGGACAGAAATAGAAATAAACAAAATCTGTAGTTTTTGTCAAAAGTATTTCCTTTCAGATATTAATTACGCAAATTAACTCCATAGAATCTGAGCTGAGCTCTTCAGGCGGCTGTAGTTTATTGTTTGTATTCTAAAGTTTGGAAAGAGATGTCATTTGATTTCAAACGGCGATTCGCTCTGAAGTCATTAATTCAGACTGAAATCTGTGCGGCTCTTTGGAGCTGTGCACTTAGTCCCACAAAACAGAGGATATAATTATTACCTTTACCTGAAGGACAACTTCAGTTTCCGCACCGTGTGGAATGTTGGATGAGTCTCATTTCTTCAAAGGGGACTCACGATTGACATCTTTAAATGGTTTTGAGAGGGGTTAATGAAGACATTGCGGACCTGCCGGTGGAAGTGAAGCAGAGAACAGTGGGTTGAACCACTGCTTCATTGCTTCAGGCACCCCCCCTGCAGTCTGCAGTCAACTTAGAGAAATGATCATTTCCCCATAAACACCCTCAAAAAGAACAGCTGCTTTGGGGTTTTGAACTGAAGGACCGATAAGGGAATAGTGGAGCAAATGTCATCATTTTTGTTGTGGTAGAAATGTGCTTTCTGGCTTTTGTACATGGTGCGTTCAATGTGCATCAAAAAAAAAAAAAAAAAAAGATTCAAGCAGGCAGTGAGCAATGCAATACGATTCAACCCGTCACTCGCATGTTTATATCTAGATACAGAATCCTATCAATTAATCTCCACATGCCTAGTGCAGAGTGCTGTCCAGGATATGTTCACTGAACCAGGTTTCAGTGAAACACAATGCGACGGATCTGCCAAAGTCTGAGTTTTTCCTGCTGAGGAGTAGATGTTCATCCATCTTGTTCGACAGAGTGCACGTTGGCGAGGTGCGTGGACAGGAGCACGGAATGCAGCACCCGCTGCCTCAGTTTCACGAGCGCTTCCCCAACGGCATCTCCTCTAAACTCCACACAGAGCTGCTGCTCCTCCAACCAAAACATCTGTAAAACATCCTAGTTCAGGTGTAAACTGGCAAAAAAGTTCCAACAGGTGACAGTCCATTGTTTAGGAGCTCTTCCCTGGTGTAAGAGAGCAAAATGCAAAACAACAACAACAAAAAATACGAAGTGTGTGAGCACGCGGTACCCTGGCGAAGTCAGTCATGTAACTCATTTAAGTAGCAGTACTGCAAATTATAAACCACATTTAATTCCAAATTATCAAGTGCACAACTCTTCAACTTGTCACAGATTTGCATGGTGATTTGGCACAGGTTTTACACCAGATGCCCTTTCTGACAACTACACTTGACATGGAGAACGGGCAGGGGTGGTCTTGAACCAGGAACCTTCTGCACTGGAAACAAGCGCACTTATAGCCGCCACCCCGGCCGTCCTTTCCTTCTGAAACCAATTTTTCAAAAAAGTATTTTTAATCAAATGATGTCATGCTGTGATATATATTTAAACAGCCAATAGAAATAAGGCGGGAAGGCGGACCAGTCTGGGGAGGGGGCATGGAGGAAGTGTTCATCTTTTGTGTGTCTGAGCACCCAGAGCTTTTTTTTTTTTTTTTGACATCTTCATTCTTTTATCGAGAAACAGCTTTGGAAGAAAATACAGTAGCTGTTTAAGTGGACATATCAGGTGTTTTGAAAGACCAATTGTTGGATGAAGGCAGGACAGCTGAGATTATACACACTCTTGGGATAATTCTGGGGTCTCCAGCGACCTCGCTCTCCCCTGTCTCTCTTATCCTGCGCGTCCATTGATTTGAAAAAGGTTTTGACCAGTTATTTAAATTTGAACACAATTACTCTGAGGGTTAGACCACCACTCGAGATTTATTAAACAGAATTTAAATGTCACAGAATTTGAAAGAATGCAAGTTTTACAGAATGAGTGAGATAAACAAAAGCATACCCAGAAGTTCTGAGGGTCCCAGGAGCTGCAAGCTTCCAACCAGCAATCTGGTGTTCCAGCAAGCTGACAGCAAGGAGGAACCCCGAACAGTGGGCTGGCTTTGTATTTATACCCTATGCTACTACAACGTTTTTCTGCTAATCTTGGGCTTTGTCCTTCAACTGGGTGGTCTTGATCCCTCTATTCCGTGGCATGGTCCTGCCCACACGTGCTGTGAAGTCTTCTGTCTTGAACTGATAAGAAATTGTTTTTGGGCAACAAGTGCTAACTGAAGAACTGTCAGCAAGTCACATCACGCGGTTATACCACAAGAATGTTTGCACATTTCAAAATTGCACAACCTTCTAACAAACAGTTTAGTCTCCTTCTCTGACGGTTTGTGGTCAGCACTGGCATCCGGTTCCATATCTTCAGGGCCTCACGAAACAGGGACACATCACATTTACAAGACTATTTGAAAATGATTATCTAAGTAACATATCTTCATGACAGCTTGCTAAGAAACTAAACTAATATTTGAGCAAAAGCAAATCTTAGAACAAAAGCAAATGTAATCAAAAACATAACATACCTTTAATTTGGTCGATACAATACATAATTCAACAGCATTCAAACATATAACTCAAAAGTATTTGAATATACAGATATCATGTAATTAACCTTAGCTATTGATTACGTGTTTAATAAGCATTGATAAATATTGATCACTATGAGCATATGAGTAATATATTCTTCAACAGCAACCAGCTCTATTAATATATAAATGATGACTTCTAAACATTAAAACACACTCATGTAACAATATACGAGGTCTATTAGAAAAGTATCCGACCTTATTATTTTTTTAAAAACCATATGGATTTGAATCACATGTGATTACATCAGACAAGCTTGAACCCTCGTGCGCATGCGTGAGTTTTTTCACGCCTGTCGGTTGTGTCATTCGCCTGTGAGCAGGCTTGGAGTGAGGTGTGGTCCACCCCTCTCAGCGGATTTTTATTGCGAATAAATGTCTGAACGATTTGGAGCTTTGCTGCATCAATTTTTTTTCCAGAAACTGTGAGAGACCTCCAGGTGGACACCATTCAAAAAATTAATATTGTTGGGGAAAGTGTAGTGACACGGACCCACAACAGGGGGCGCAAATGAACGGTCAATAGATGAGCCAAAAGGTAACAATTTAATGTTGTGAATGTGCACAACGATTATACAGACAATCACAGAATCTGATAGCAGTCAATACACAAAGGTGACATGTGGGCAGGCTCGAGGATAGAAGACGTCTGTCCTGAGAAGAGCCGGAGCCACACGATCTCCACCGCCACAGAACCCGGAGAATACTGGAGCCGCCAAGTCCCGAATTCCCAGGTGATCACCGTCCCCGACAGTCACATCTGGTACTGCTGGCGCGGAGCACAAACAGTGAGATGTGGGTGTGTGCACACCCAGTAACAAAAACAGTCAGAAGGTGGAAAGTCACCTCCACCTCTAATCACACACTCGTGCAGCTCCTGTCTAACCACTTATCTGGTTTGGGTGTGAAGCGAAGCCGTCACTGTTCACACCAAACGCCAATCCACAGATAATGAAACGCCACAGGAATACGGCTGCAAAGAAGTTCAGGTTATTATTCAATGATTTAGGTCAGCAGAGAAAAGTACCTTCACAGGTAGATGATATCTCGGCAGCGAGGTGGAGATGACATCCGGCTTTTATGGAGTGATGAAATGAAGATGGGTGACAGCTGTCATGAGTTGATGTGTGACAGCTGTCACTCCCGGTTGTGTCCGTGGCGACGGCGCCCTCTCGTGCATGAAGCCTGCACTTCAGGCAGGGCACCCTCTGGTGGTGGGCCAGCAGTACCTCCTCTTCTGGCGGCCCACACAACAAATATGGCTTTCAGGGATGATTTTATGGGGATTAAACAGATTACGGGGTGTTACTGCCGCTTTAAGGATGGCCCACAACTCCTGAGAGCGCGGCGCGCTCCCAGCCCCCATCGACAGGCTGACACCCCACTGAAACAACCAGATCATTTCCAATGTGAAGTCTTTGTTGATCCGGGACCTCGTCTGACTTTCACAAAAAGGCAGGAGATGTGGACATCAGCACTTTATCAGCACATTCCACAGTTACAGGAGTTTTTTTTCATGGAAAGAAAAGCGGAGGGACGTGCCACGGAGCCGTTCATTATGCGGGACAAAACCACCTCGGTGTTGGTCTCACAGGACAGCTTTCAGGTGGATTTCAGACGGATTCCGGTTGCTTTCCAGTCGTGTGAATATCCGATTGTGATTGTGCCTGAGCTGGACATGCCAGAACATGCCCCGTGAGGCTTCATCACGGCATTGCTTTGTGCCGAGCGGCTGCACCGCGACACGCGGAACTCCTCTGCACGTCTGTCTTAATGTGCCAGAAAAGTGCTGATGTCCACGTCTTTTCACAATTCCTGTGCTAGTCAGATGACATACCGGATCAAGACAGCGTCCAGTTTAAAAATGAACGGCACATTTCACTGTTACAGGTTTTGTCATGGAAAGAGAAGCGGCTCCACTGCGCGTCGCGGCGGAGCTGCATGGCGCAAAGAAACGCCGTGATGAAGCTTACAGGACATGTTCGGGCATGTCCAGCTCATGCACAGTCACAATCGGATATTCACACGACTGGAAAGCAACCGGAATCCGTCTGAAATCCACCTGAAAGCCATCCTGTGAGACCAACACCGAGGTGGTTTTGTCCCGCGTAATGAACGGCTCCGTGGCACATCCCTCCGCTTTTCTTTCCATGAAAAAAACTCCTGTAACGGTGGAATGTGCCGGAAAAAGTGCTGATATCCACATCTTCTGACTTTTTGTGAAAGTCAGACGAGGTCCCGGATCAACAAAGACTTCACATTGGAAATGATCTGGTTGTTTCAGTGGGGTGTCAGCCTGTCGATGGGGGCTGGGAGCGCGCCGCGCTCTCAGGAGTTGTGGGCCGTCCTTAAAGCGGCAGTAACACCCCGTAATCTGTTTAATCCCCATAAAATCATCCCTGAAAGCCATATTTGTTGTGTGGGCCACCAGAAGAGGAGGTACTGCTGGCCCACCACCAGAGGGCGCCCTGCCTGAAGTGCGGGCTTCATGCACGAGAGGGCGCCGCCGCCATGGACACAACCGGGAGTGACAGCTGTCACACATCAACTCATGACAGCTGTCACCCATCTTCATTTCATCACTCCATAAAAGCCGGATGTCATCTCCACCTCGCTGCCGAGATATCATCTACCTGTGAAGGTACTTTTCTCTGCTGACCTAAATCATTGAATAAGAGCGCGCCGTCCTTCACTTCGCCAGACAACCAAACATTTATGTTGTACACCAATTATTGCACAGGAGGGAAATAAAATTGTTTTGTTTTTGGAACCGCTTTCTGGTTATTTAGCGCTGGGTTCAGTCAGACGCTGGTCCGCTCCTCAACCCGCGTCTGCACATAACAGTAGTTCCCGGCCATTCTAAAATGGACCCAGCGACAGAAGTGGTTCCATTTGCTGAAAGAGTTCAAGAATACTTGGAGAAGATATGGGAGCAATTACGGCCTCTCGCAAATCAAATTAAACAAACAGATGCTCGCATTACAGAGCTTGCAGCGCAAGCCGTTCTGCTTCCTGCTGCTCCAGCTGCGGCACTATCGATACCGGTGCAGATAACTAAAGTCACCCAAGGGGAGGCGGAGTGCGGCGGATTATTCCGTGGATTTCCGAATTTTTTCTGCTCAGTCCGGTTGGAATGCCGCAGCTTTGAGAGGAGTGTTTGTGGATGGTTTGAACGATTCATCAAAAGACGAGCTAGCAGTCCGTGACGAACCAAAAGATTTAGATGAGCTAATATCTTTGGCTATTCGTCTAGATGATCGGATAAAGGAGCGTGGACGCGAGAGAGGGCGGACATCAGAGCGGGTCTTTTCATCTCGGGGCTTTTCCCGACACAGATCAGGGCTGCCTCTTCTTCGCCCCACTGAGACTCCTCCGACGGGACCTCTGGCTCCTCTTGCGGATGAGCCCATGCAGCTCGGACGAGCTGAAGCCGCCATATTGCTTAATGAAGTCCGCCGGGGTTTGGATTTTTGTGTTTTTTATGTTTCCTTCCAGGTTCCACCTCCAGGGTTGATGGGACGGTCCTCTGGGGGGGAATTGATTGGTGGGCCGACTAGCCAAGTGTGGCCGGGTCTGGGGTTCCTGGGTTGTGGGGAGGGTGCCTCCTGGGGTTGATGGTACGGTCCTCTGGGGGGCGCTGTTGCTCCATGAATACCTGGGGACCTCTGAGGGATTCCGGCTTTGGCTTTTACTCCTGGAACTGGCGGTAAAGGTCTTCTGGGGGGTGTTGGGCTCTGCAAGTCGTTCTGGGGGGGGTTGTTTGTTATTTTTCTTTGTGATTTTATGTTTGTATTCTGTTGTGGGGGCTATGTTGGGTTATTGCATTTGGGAGTTTTTCTTTTCTTCCCGGGGTTGGATGGGACGGTCCCCTGGGGAGGGTTTGGGTGGGTTTTGTGTTTTTCTTGTATGTTGGGTTGTTTATGGGACTCTTTTGGGGTTTTTGTTGATGCCAGCCGGCCTTCCAGCCGCGGTGCCCTGTCCTGCTGTCTGCTGTGGACCTTGGGAGCGTTATGCCGTCTGCTTCCTGTCGTGGACCCCGGAGGGAGATGCTGTTCTCGGGCCTGGTCTGTTCGGTCGCCGGGAGGCTTCCCATTGATGGGGGGGGGTACTGTTGTGTGTTGGGGAGTTTGGCTGGACATTTTGGTGTTGTTTTCTTTTCTTTGCTCTCCAGGTGGTATGCAAACTGGTTTTTGTCTGTGGAGAAGGTGCTGGCAGAAGAGTCCTTCACCCTCATCAGCATTATTGGCTGCACTTGTGGAGGATGTTCACGTGCAGGCCTGATGACTTGCAGCACCTGTGGATGATGCTCACGTGCAAACTTAAAGACTTTCAGCTGAAGCAGATAATGAGATGGCGTTCTGCATTTAAGCCATGAGTGATTCGAGCAGAATTGCCGGGAACTCGACCTTGTGACGTTCGTTTGTGAGACGCTGAGGACCGCGCCAGGGTTTGACACATCGTGCCTGTGAAGGAGGACGGGTGAGGGACACATACTGTCAGCACACATCAGAGGTGATGATTGTCTGAATAAGTGTTAACAGTAATTTGGTATTTTGTTATGCAGTATATTTGAACATTGATGAGAATTGTGCAGTTTGCTTCTCACTGCCGTGGCGTACGGAATGATGATCCTCCACCTGTTGTGAGAAGCTGCTCATTTATATAAAGCTTAAATTCAGACCTGAATGTGTTGCTGATAGTGTGTGCCTCTGAAAGATATTTGTTGTAGCTCTGTTGACTTACCTCACCTTTTCCATCCTTCACAGAGTCAGTTTGTCGTATCCACCTGGTGGGTGTTCGGCGGTGAGTCTGGGTCCAGAAGCGTCGGGCTTCAATCCTTTGGGCGCTGGAGAGCACGCCGTCCTTCACTTCGCCAGACAACCAAACATTTATGTTGTACACCAATTATTGCACAGCAGGGAAATAAAACTGTTTTGTTTTTGGAACCGCTTTCTGGTTATTTAGCGCTGGGTTCAGTCAGACGCTGGTCCGCTCCTCAACCCGCGTCTGCACATAACAGTTTGATGCTCCGCTCCCCTTTTTATTAGCATGTCATCACAAAATCAGTTCCAACAAAAAGTGAATATGTGAGCTATATTTTGTTACTCGTAATAATAATAATAATAATAATAATAATAATAATAATAATAATAATAATAATAATAATAATAAAAGGATTCTGCTGGTGGTGGAAATGCATGCCAAGCCAGACTAAACTGTTAAGGCCTGCTCGATGGAAACAGGGCTGTTGGCGTACGCTGGCTAAATAGTCAAGTTGTGCCAGGCCTATAGGCAGAGTAGGTCCTGATCAGTACTTTGATGGGTGACCTGTTAGGAAGACCAGGGGCTGTGTGTATTTCTCCCAGCAAAACTGAAGTTGCATCATGAAGGGCACCATGTCAAATGTGCTAGATCCCAGTGTAGATCTGTACGGAACACATGGGGGCAGCTGAAAAACTAACGGCACCTACCAGATCTGGTGTATGTCTATATCACTTGATCCACTCTGTATTTCTGAACTTATTTGTGGGGTGGGGGTACAAGCTAAGAAGTCTGACCTGAAAGATGGAATACACTACTGTCACCTAATTGTTTCTGTTTTGGTAGATAATCCAAATTATACATATCTTTTTGATCTGTCAAATAATGTGGTTGTCAGGCTTACTGGTACAGCGTGGCTGGACACAAATGCAGGTTTCAGATGACAAAACAGGGTTTAATAAATGTTTAGATAGGGTTCTATACACAGGTAGGCAGGCCGAGATAAACAACAGGCAGAGACAAAAAGCAGGCGAACAGGTCAAAAACAGGTGGACTCAATGAAAAAATGCTCAGTGACCCCAACGGGATCATGATTAGAAGGAAATGCAAGACAGGTGTGTGTGCAAAATCTGGAAAAGGACATGGCAAGCAGGGGGCGCCCATCA
The DNA here is from genome assembly GCF_902500255.1 of Thalassophryne amazonica. Taxonomy (NCBI): domain Eukaryota; kingdom Metazoa; phylum Chordata; class Actinopteri; order Batrachoidiformes; family Batrachoididae; genus Thalassophryne; species Thalassophryne amazonica. The sequence continues at coordinate 98,369,606 of NC_047115.1, forward strand.
CCAAGCATTAGACAGCAGACAAGAAAAGTCCCTCCAACAAAACCCCACGCAAATATAACAGTGACAGAAAACCAGCAGAGACAAAATAAAGTAAGAACAAACATACACTCCCCACAGACCCCAATCATGACAGTGTTATAGTTTTCAATGTGATTTAAACATTTTTAAAATTTTGACCCCTGTGTAAATTCTTCATTGACCCCTGTAGGTCATTAGAGATCAACTCCAGGATGCCTTGACATCTGAAAATAAATGTGTGCCAAATTTGGTGCTTTTATGACAAGATGAGTGTATAGCTATGCCACTCCACTATGAGACATGGCAGCCAGATGGTCAGTCAGGCCAACTGACCTTGTTATGGTTAGGGGTTATGACGGCTAACTGGATCCAGGTCAGTTCAGACACAAGAATAAAAAAAACAAAAACAGGTGATTGAACACAATGTCAAAGTGACAATCAGAATTACAGAGGAGTCTTCTTCTGAAAGATAAATCCACACCGGAAAATCTTCTGCTTAAAAGGTTAATACAAACTGAAGAACCTTCTTGATACAGGTGCAAACAAACTAAGGGGTATTCTTCAAGACTGGTGAGTTCCAAGCAGAATTAAACTAAGGAGTTTCCTTTCTTCATAGAAAGTGAGTACAAACTGAGAAGTCTTTCTTCTTGGAGGTGGGTATCAACTGAGAAATCTTTATCAAAGGTGAAAAACAAACTGAAGAAACTACTTCAAAGATGAGTAAAAGCACAGACTAGGTTCAACTAAGCAATGGCTTTTTCTTTTTTAGGTATGGAATTCCAATTCAAAGACAGAATTCAACCAAAATAAGTATTTTCTTCTGACCTCAAATGCTTCAAACCCAGAGACAGGAGTTAACCCAGAAAAGTCTTTCCTTCTTACTAAAGTAGTTCAACTCTAGAGTGGAAAAAAAAACAAGTCAATACTCACTACCAAAAGTGGCAACAGAAAACACTGGAGAAATGAAGCCATGAACCTAGAATGTACAAACATACATGCATACATACACACGTACGTACATACATACGTACGTACATAGATACATACATACATACATACACTCAACAAAAATATAAACGCAACACTTTTGGTTTTGCTCCCATTTTGTATGAGATGAACTCAAAGATCTAAAACTTTTTCCACATACACAATATCACCATTTCCCTCAAATATTGTTCACAAACCAGTTGAAATCTGTGATAGTGAGCACTTCTCCTTTGCTGAGATAATCCATCCCACCTCACAGGTGTGCCATATCAAGATGCTGATTAGACACCATGATTAGTGCACAGGTGTGCCTTAGACTGTCCACAATAAAAGGCCACTCTGAAAGGTGCAGTTTTGTTTTATTGGGGGGGATACCAGTCAGTATCTGGTGTGACCACCATTTGCCTCATGCAGTGCAACACATCTCCTTAGCATAGAGTTGATCAGGTTGTCAATTGTGGCCTGTGGAATGTTGGTCCACTCCTCTTCAATGGCTGTGCGAAGTTGCTGGATATTGGCAGGAACTGGTACACGGTGTCGTATACGCCAGTCCAGAGCATCCCAAACATGCTCAATGGGTGACATGTCCGGTGAGTATGCCGGCCATGCAAGAACTGGGACATTTTCAGCTTCCAAGAATTGTGTACAGATCCCTGCAACATGGGGCCGTGCATTATCCTGCTGCAACATGAGGTGATGTTCTTGGATGTTGGCACAACAATGGGCCTCAGGATCTCGTCACGGTATCTCTGTGCATTCAAAATGCCATCAATAAAATGCACCTGTGTTCTTCGTCCATAACAGACGCCTGCCCATACCATAACCCCACCACCACCATGGGCCACTCGATCCACAACATTGACATCAGAAAACCGCTCACCCACACGACGCCACACATGCTGTCTGCCATCTGCCCTGAACAGTGTGAACCGGGATTCATCCGTGAAGAGAACACCTCGCCAACGTGCCAAACGCCAGCGAATGTGAGCATTTGCCCACTCAAGTCGGTTACGACGACGAACTGGAGTCAGGTCGAGACCCTGATGAGGACGACGAGCATGCAGATGAGCTTCCCTGAGACGGTTTCTGACAGTTTGTGCAGAAATTCTTTGGTTATGCAAACCGATTGTTTCAGCAGCTGTCCGAGTGGCTGGTCTCAAACGATCTTGGAGGTGAACATGCTGGATGTGGAGGTCCTGGGCTGGTGTGGTTACACGTGGTCTGCAGTTGTGAGGCTGGTTGGATGTACTGCCAAATTCTCTGAAACGCCTTTGGAGACGGCTTATGGTAGAGAAATGAACATTCAATACACGAGCAACAGCTCTGGTTGACATTCCTGCTGTCAGCATGCCAATTGCACGCTCCCTCAAACCTTGCCACATCTGTGGCATTGTGCTGTGTGATAAAACTGCACCTTTCAGAGTGGCCTTTTATTGTGGGCAGTCTAAGGCACACCTGTGCACTAATCATGGTGTCTAATCAGCATCTTGATATAGCACACCTGTGAGGTGGGATGGATTATCTCAGCAAAGGAGAAGTGCTCACTATCACAGATTTAGACTGGTTTGTGAACAATATTTGAGGGAAATGGTGATATTGTGTATGTGGAAAAAGTTTTCGATCTTTGAGTTCATCTCATACAAAATGGGAGCAAAACCAAAAGTGTTGCGTTTATATTTTTGTTGAGTGAGTACGTACATACATACATACATACATACATACATACATACATACATACATACATACATACATACATACATACATACATACATACATACATACATTCAATGGACCCACAAATAAAGACAAGCAGGAGTCAGTATATATAGCCACCCTCATCTGTTGCAGGTGAAATCAATCAGAGGCTAAGGACATGTAAGGATCTAAGAAAACACCAGAGGGCAGCAAACATGCAGACACTACATGAACTGAAGCTAATGAAAAGGAACACTATCAAGATATTGTTTGAAACTGAAGATGATAACTGCACACGTAGAGAATAATGATAAACCAAAGAAGATGTAAAATGTGAGACCAGATAAGAAGCTGGGAAATGCAGAGAACAACAGACAAGAAAACAGGTGATACAAGATATGAATCTGGGATAATACTGTGAGAACATAAAGGGGGGAGGGGAGCAGACAGAAGATAAGAGCAGATAGGAGAGAGGAACAGAGACTAACAATGAGGAGACAGAAGACCAACTAAAAAAACCAACACCGACAGAACCACAAGAGACCTGACACCAGTATCCCACTCAACAAGGGTACCAGGGCCATATAGGACTGATCTAGCCACAGCCCTGTTATGGCCACCCAGTGGGACAGAGGTTCATCCACTACAGGGGATCAGGACCCACCCAGCGTCCAACCAGTGTCCTACTGATGCTGTAAAGTTGTAAGGCACAACATAAACTAAAGTTAATAGTCTGGGAGCACGCACTAGTTCCAGCTGTCTCCACATCCACCACACTACACAACTGCACTGAGTCCGTCACACGCAGATAAACATCTCACGGCCATTTACAATCACAAACACAGACAATTCCTCACTTAACTTCCCAAGTGTATGAAGTCAAGGTTAGTACTGCTTTCCTTGCCAACAAAAGCACCTAAGATGCTGGACACCACCGCCTGACCCAATACCCAGCCAGTGCAAGCTGTAGGAGCCAGAACGCATCCCTGACATGTGCTGGAAGGTCGTAACACTCTCTGCTCCCGTTCCACACAGCACTGACAGTATCTGTGCATCAGACGGCTGTTATGTAAAGCAACTTGTTTAACATCAAGTCAAGTCAAGTGTGGGAGAATGTGCTGATGCAGCACTTCACTGCATCCACAACACCACAGAACCGCCTCAGGTACTCAGTGGCAACAACACGACAGACAACGGGTCATTTTCCACATTTCTAAAATAACCATCTCTCTTCTGCAGCGAGGTGAAACGTGGGGGTCCCACTGAGCTCCAGCCACTGGAGTCCTCAAAACTCAGGCACCTGCTGGCTGGATTACATACAGAGAAACACACTACACAGACACAAGATGATTCAGTGTATTAAGACGTGGTGAGCGCTGCAGAGCACTGAGCAGAAGGTTACAGAGTGTTCAGTGCTGGTGACAAAATCTGCGTTAGTTTTACTGAATTAACATTTTACTCAGACTGACACTGAGAGAGGGCAGCACGGTGCCTTAGTGGTTAGCACTGCTGCCTCACAGCAACAAGGTCATGGGATCAATTCCCACCTGTGTCCTTTTTGTGTGGAGTTCGCGTGTTCTCCCCGTGTTTGTGTGGGTTTCCTCCGGGTGCTCCAGCTTCCTCCCACATCCAAAGACATGCGGGTCAGATGGACTGGAAACTTTAAACTGTCTGTAGGTGTGAATGTGTCTGTTTGTCTGTATGTGACCCTATGACAGACTGGTTTTGTGTCCAGGGTGAACCTGTCTCACACTCTATGACTGCTGGGATAGGCTTCAGTCCCCATGACCTTAATTGGAGTAAGCGGTTGAAGATGAGTGAGTGACACTGAGATAATTCACACAATTGCAAAGATGCCTGAAACATATCTGATTATTGGGGGCTGGATGCCAGCTGGTTTTCGTATAATAGGTGTTGTTAATTCATTCAATCATTTGAACGTAAATAAAACAATGCTCTGAGGCTGCTTATTCCGGTCCGGTAGGTGGCGGTGTACACGGATACACGTTGGTATGTGATCTATGTTTGGAACCACAGAAGAGGAAGAGCCAGCAGAAGAAGGACGAAGAAGAAAAGTCGTCTTACAGGTGAGAAAACTGTTTTAGGAGTTTTGTTATTGTTTGTTTGTTTGTTTTTGTTTTTGTTTGTTTAACAGCCGTTTTTTTCCCAGATTATTTAAAAAATAAACGGTGGTCACATTTAGCAAGTAGTTGACGTGGGACGCCAAATACACGGAGTTTTCAAAGCAACTTCTCAATCATAAAAAAAGTTACAAATGTAAAGAAAGTGTGAAGTGAAAACGAACTATTTCGTTGAACACAGAAAAAACGTTGACACCTCCATAAGGAACTTTAACTTTTTTTTATTTTTCTTGTATATCTCATTGCCCTTGTGTTTTGTTCGTTTGTTATTGTATTTGTTGAAATAAAGTTTTGTAAAAATAAAATAAAATAAATAATAATAGTGTGAAGCGCCGTGAGGCAGTTTTGTTGTGATTTGGCGCTATATAAATAAATCGAATAAAATGCAAGCATCCAAAAATACAACTCGGATAGTGGAAAAAAAAAAAAGCCTGTGGAGCTGCTGTCCGCCATGTTACCACTCCCTTGGTACCGCTCTGCTCATAAAGGCTGATTTTAACTTTATTTTACAAACCATAAATAATATAATGAAGGCAAAGCCTTTAACCGAGCAGCGTTTTTCTCTATCAAAAAATATTGAAGTTGTTTGATTGAAATACTGTAAAAATTGAAGATTCAATTGGGCAATATTATTTTAATTTATTCAGGGGTTGATGATTTCATAAAAGTGATGTTTAACACAACAAAAGATATTTATTCTCCTGACTTATGCAACACTGACAACATGTATAACATGTATTAAATTGCAATTATAAATATACTGAGAGATATTTAATGACAATATCATAAAACATTTTAATTCAATGAAACTAGATACTTATGCTATGTACAATGTAGAAATATTTATTACAGGACCTCTAATTATAAATAAGCAACAAATTACTAACAGTTCATACTATTTCATAGAAATTTGATTCTTTCTAATTGCCACTAAGCACTATTGATCCATTAGATAGTCAGATTTCATCTGCTTCAATTACTTTTACGGCTATCTGAAGAATACAGGGTATAAGTCTACTACCTCTTTCTCTCTCTCTCATTTTATTTTGTGGATGTTAGCCTCCTGATTTACACTCCAGTCCAGCTGGTGGTGGTAATGAGCTGTATAAGCTGGTTGCCAACCACCATTAAATGTGAAGAAGACGAAATCCAGTTTTTAGGTGGATTCTTTTCCAAACTACTTTGTTGATCAAAGCTATACAGTTACAGTGGTAATGCAGCTCACTCAGTGTATACCTCTGCCATCCTTTTGTGGGTGTCCGGTGTGAGGACGTAACGCCGTTTCTATGTGTTTGTGGGGAAAAGTTCTTCCATCATGCACCTCGGTCTCTCCCATCATGCTTCTTTTGTACTTCCTGTTTGAACTTCCTGTTTGCGGTGATGAAAGTGTACTTCCAGTTTGCGGTCATGGCAGAAACTGAGCTGCATGGACTACGAACTCACTCGCGCTCATCCTCACTATGCTTGGTGGCTCAGCCACCTCGTGTGCTGCTCGGTATGAAGGTGTGTGTGGATAGGAGGAGAAATGGTGTTGAGGTAATTTTAAAGGATGAGTATGTTCAGAGTGTGTCTGAAAGGGTGAGCTGCAGTAACTACAGAGACATAAAGTTGATCAGCCACAGCATGAAGTTATGGGAAAGAGTAGTAGAAGCTAGCTTTAGAAAACAGGTGAAGATCTGTGAGCACCAATATGGTTTCATACAGAGAAAGAGCACTACTGATGCAATGTTTGCTCTGAGAATACTGATGGAGAAGTATAGAGAAGGCCAGAAGGAGTTTCGTTGTGCGTTTGTGGATTTAGAGAAAGAGATGAGATCAGACAGGAGTCTCCATGGACTACGATAAATGGACTGCATTTATATAATGCTTTTCCATCTGCATCAGAAGCTCAAAGCGCTTCATGATTATGCCTCGGCCATTCACGCCAATGTCAGGGTGCTATCATGCAAGGCGCCCACTACACACCAGGAGCAAGGGTAAGGACCTTGCCTAATTGTCCAGTCATATTGAGACTTGACCCACCACTAATTGCTTAAAAAATGTTTTATGTTGAATTGTCCTCTGCTACACCCTTGGAATAGCATATTAAAAATAGAGAACAATAGAAGGAGTGGAAGGGCCCAAAATATGCTAATTTATGTCAATTAGGTATGAACAGCAAAGGAACCAGTGAAACAATTGGAAATCTTGTATTTGTCATTAAAAGGAGGACTGAAATCCTGTCCAAATTCACCTGTTTTGTTGTTAGAAATACTAGAAATGTCAAGCAGCAAGGGTGACATGGCAGAAACAGGAGGTGGTCACAGATGCAGACTCTCAAAAGCAGGTGTAGGATTGTTCAAAGGGTTTTATCCAGGAAACACAGCCAATGGTACGTTACACAGGTAGGCAGAGGCACAAAGGATCGGCCGGCAGAGACGAGGTCAAACAGCAAGCAAGGTTCAGAATCACAGGTCGGTAGAGTTTATGGGAAGTGACAAAACAAGGTCAAAACATAAGGTGGGGTCAAACACTGGCAGGCAATAGAATAAACACTTGACAATGAGGCTGGAACACAGACAAAAAGGTCAAATGAACTATGACATTTGTAGATGACATTGTGGTCTGTAGTGAGAGTTGAGAGCAGGTTGAGTCGAGTCGAAACAACAGCAGGAGATGATTTAACAGTGACTGCAGTGTGTCTGTTAAAGATGAATGGATATTTTCTACGGTCACATTTCATTTGCTCTCAGTGGTTATTTGTCAGCACATGAAGTCATGTGACATAAACCTCATGATGAAATCATTTTTTAATTTAGCAATTTTTAATACTGTTAAATTTTATTATTGTAATCAGAATAGAGGAATTAGTAAAATATGAATTTGCCTATTGTAGTGCTTTGGGGCGGGGCTTCTCCCTGTGCAAGTGTCTTTTTGACTTCAGTGGGATGTTTAATGATTCATTTGTTTAATGTTAAAATATAAAAGGAAACAGCTTTTTCAAATAATAAAATAGTTGCTCTTTAAAGCGCCTTTGTTTAATTTAGAAGCACAGGAAAAGGTGTGAGTTTTCAGAGATGACAGGTGAGCTGGACCCTCAGGACGTTTAACCAGATGAAGGTCTCCTCTGCAGCTTCAACCTCTCGGTGGAGTTTTTGGAGACACTTTCCTCACATTTTGAAGACCACAGATATTCTCTTCTTCCTTCTGGACTTCAGGTTTTGAAGTGCATCTGGATTTACAAGGTTCTCTGCACAGCAAATGTTGAAATGTTCCTGATATGGGACAAGTGAAAATATATTTCTTAAAACATGCAAAGAAACATGAAACAGTGTTGTTCTATTTTCTTTGATTACTCAATAGATTTTTTTTTTTTTTTTTAAACTAAGGTCTTCAAAGTTGAGACTTTTCTTGTGGTCACAGTAGTAACGATGAAAAAAACACACACTCATCTTCAACCACTTAGTCCAATTAAGGGTCGTGGGGGCTGGAGCCTATCCCAGCAGTCATAGAGCGCGAAGCAGGGTTCACCCAGGACAGGACACCAGTCTGTCGCAGGGCCACAAACAGACAAACATCTCATTCACACAGACAGTTTCACCTAACCTGCATGTCTTTGGATGTGGGAGGAAACCGGAGCACCTGGAGGAAACCCACGCAAACACAGGGGAGAGTTTGAGGGGAGAACAGCAGCGGCAGACAGTTTAATTTTTTCTTCACGTTGCGCGTGAACAAATTGTCCGTGAAGATTATTTTATTTATTAACTACACAGATGTATAATAAAACAAATGGTGACTGGTTTATAACACAATTATGACAGAGTTTGAGGGGGAGAGAGAGCGAGGAACTACGGAGCCCTGGAAGTGTCATTGCGAAATGTTTTCAATCAATCAATTCAATCAATTTTATTTATATAGCGCCAAATCACAACAAACAGTTGCCCCAAGGCGCTTTATATTGTAAGGCAAGGCCATACAATAATTATGTAAAAACCCCAAATGTCAAAACGACCCCCTGTGAGCAAGCACTTGGCGACAGTGGGAAGGAAAAACTCCCTTTTAAGAGGAAGAAACCTCCAGCAGAACCAGGCTCAGGGAGGGGCAGTCTTCTGCTGGGACTGGTTGGGGCTGAGGGAGAGAACCAGGAAAAAGACATGCTGTGGAGGGGAGCAGAGATCAATCACTAATGATTAAATGCAGAGTGGTGCATACAGAGCAAAAAGAGAAAGAAACAGTGCATCATGGGAACCCCCCAGCAGTCTACGTCTATAGCAGCATAACTAGGGGATGGTTCAGGGTCACCTGATCCAGCCCTAACTATAAGCTTTAGCAAAAAGGAAAGTTTTAAGCCTAATCTTAAAAGTAGAGAGGGTGTCTGTCTCCCTGATCCGAATTGGGAGCTGGTTCCACAGGAGAGGAGCCTGAAAGCTGAAGGCTCTGCCTCCCATTCTACTCTTACAAACCCTAGGAACTACAAGTAAGCCTGCAGTCTGAGAGCGAAGCGCTCTATTGGGGTGATATGGTACTATGAGGTCCCTAAGATAAGATGGGACCTGATTATTCAAAACCTTATAAGTAAGAAGAAGAATTTTAAATTCTATTCTAGAATTAACAGGAAGCCAATGAAGAGAGGCCAATATGGGTGAGATATGCTCTCTCCTTCTAGTCCCCGTCAGTACTCTAGCTGCAGCATTTTGAATTAACTGAAGGCTTTTCAGGGAACTTTTAGGACAACCTGATAATAATGAATTACAATAGTCCAGCCTAGAGGAAATAAATGCATGAATTAGTTTTTCAGCATCACTCTGAGACAAGACCTTTCTAATTTTAGAGATATTGCGTAAATGCAAAAAAGCAGTCTTACATATTTGTTTAATATGCACTTTGAATGACATATCCTGATCAAAAATGACTCCAAGATTTCTCACAGTATTACTAGAGGTCAGGGTAATGCCATCCAGAGTAAGGATCTGGTTAGACACCATGTTTCTAAGATTTGTGGGGCCAAGTACAATAACTTCAGTTTTATCTGAGTTTAAAAGCAGGAAATTAGAGGTCATCCATGTCCTTATGTCTGTAACACAATCCTGCAGTTTAGCTAATTGGTGTGTGTCCTCTGGCTTCATGGATAGATAAAGCTGGGTATCATCTGCGTAACAATGAAAATTTAAGCAATGCCATCTAATAATACTGCCTAAGGGAAGCATGTATAAAGTGAATAAAATTGGTCCTAGCACAGAACCTTGTGGAACTCCATAATTAACCTTAGTCTGTGAAGAAGATTCACCATTTACATGAACAAATTGTAATCTATTAGATAAATATGATTCAAACCACCGCAGCGCAGTGCCTTTAATACCTATGGCATGCTCTAATCTCTGTAATAAAATTTTATGGTCAACAGTATCAAAAGCAGCACTGAGGTCTAACAGAACAAGCACAGAGATGAGTCCACTGTCTGAGGCCATAAGAAGATCATTTGTAACCTTCACTAATGCTGTTTCTGTACTATGATGAATTCTAAAACCTGACTGAAACTCTTCAAATAGACCATTCCTCTGCAGATGATCAGTTAGCTGTTTTACAACTACCCTTTCAAGAATTTTTGAGAGAAAAGGAAGGTTGGAGATTGGCCTATAATTAGCTAAGATAGCTGGGTCAAGTGATGGCTTTTTAAGTAATGGTTTAATTACTGCCACCTTAAAAGCCTGTGGTACATAGCCAACTAATAAAGATAGATTGATCATATTTAAGATCGAAGCATTAAATAATGGTAGGACTTCCTTGAGCAGCCTGGTAGGAATGGTGTCTAATAGACATGTTGATGGTTTGGATGAAGTAACTAATGAAAATAACTCAGACAGAACAATCTGAGAGAAAGAGTCTAACCAAATACCGGCATCACTGAAAGCAGCCAAAGATAACGATACGTCTTTGGGATGGTTATGAGTAATTTTTTCTATAATAGTTAAAATTTTATTAGCAAAGAAAGTCATGAAGTCATTACTAGTTAAAGTTAAAGGAATACTCGGCTCAATAGAGCTCTGACTCTTTGTCAGCCTGGCTACAGTGCTGAAAAGAAACCTGGGGTTGTTCTTATTTTCTTCAATTAGTGATGAGTAGTAAGATGTCCTAGCTTTACGGAGGGCTTTTTTTATAGAGCAACAGACTCTTTTTCCAGGCTAAGTGAAGATCTTCTAAATTAGTGAGACGCCATTTCCTCTCCAACTTATGGGTTATCTGCTTTAAGCTGTGAGTTTGTGAGTTATACCACGGAGTCAGGCACTTCTGATTTAAAGCTCTCTTTTTCAGAGGAGCTACAGCATCCAAAGTTGTCTTCAATGAGGATGTAAAACTATTGATGAGATACTCTATCTCACTTACAGAGTTTAGGTAGCTACTCTGCACTGTGTTGGTATATGGCATTAGGGAACATAAAGAAGGAAACATATCCTTAAACCTAGTTACAGCGCTTTCTGAAAGACTTCTAGTGTAATGAAACTTATTCCCCACTGCTGGGTAGTCCATCAGAGTAAATGTAAATGTTATTAAGAAATGATCAGACAGAAGGGAGTTTTCAGGGAATACTGTTAAGTCTTCAATTTCCATACCATAAGTCAGAACAAGATCTAAGATATGATTAATGTGGTGGGTGGACTCATTTACATTTTGAGCAAAGCCAATTGAGTCTAATAATAGATTAAATGCAGTGTTGAGGCTGTCATTCTCAGCATCTGTGTGGATGTGAAAATCGCCCACTATAATTATCTTATCTGAGCTAAGCACTAAGTCAGACAAAAGGTCTGAAAATTCACAGAGAAACTCACAGTAACGACCAGGTGGACAATAGATAATAACAAATAAAACTGGTTTTTGGGACTTCCAATTTGGATGGACAAGACTAAGAGTCAAGCTTTCAAATGAATTAAAGCTCTGTCTGGGTTTTTGATTAATTAATAAGCTGGAATGGAAGATTGCTGATAATCCTCCGTCTCGGCCCGTGCTACAAGCGTTCTGACAGTTAGTGTGACTCGGGGGTGTTGACTCATTTAAACTAACATATTCATCCTGCTGTAACCAGGTTTCTGTAAGGCAGAATAAATCAATATGTTGATCAATTATTATATAATTTACTAACAGGGACTTAGAAGAGAGAGAGTGTTGGGAAAGTGTAGGTACACGGACCCACAACAGGGGGCGCAAATGAACGGACAATGGAGTAGGTCAAATAACAACACTTTACTGTTGTGAATGTGCACAACAAATACAACAGATTACAACAATAGACAAGAGTCAATTCACAAAGGTGTTGTGTGGGCAGGCTCGAAGATAGGAGACGCCTGTCCAAAGCAGAACCGGAACCACACGATTTCCTCCGCCACCAGACCCCAGGAATACTGGAGCCGCCAAGTCCCGAACTCCCAGGTGGCCACTGCCTCCGCATGTCGGACCTGGTACTGCTGGCGAGGAACAAAAAGCAATTAAATGAGGGCGCGTTTGCACCCAGGAATCCGTACGGCAGGAAAGCTACCTCCACCTCTCGTTGGAAAAGTAGTCCACAATACAACGCACAAAGTCACAAAAGAATACTGTCAAACAGTCAGCTGAGGTACGTTACCTTCCAGGTAGAACGATATCTCGGCAAAGAGGTGGAGATGACGTCTTGCTGATATACCGATGCTGATCCGATGAGTGGTGACAGCTGTCATGGGTGATGAGTGTCAGCTGTCACCCCGGCTGCTCCTGTGAGGCGGCAGCGCCCTCTGGTGCCTGGAGCCCGCACTCCAGGCAGGGTGCCCTCTGGTGGTGGTGGGCCAGCAGTACCTCCTCTTCAGCGGCCCACACAACAGAGACCTAATGTTTAATAGACCACATTTAACTGTTTTAGTCTGTGGTGCAGTTGAAGGTGCTATATTATTTTTTCTTTTTGAATTTTTATGCTTAAATAGATTTTTGCTGGTTATTGGTGGTCTGGGAGCAGGCACCGTCTCTACGGGGATGGGGTAATGAGGGGATGGCAGGGGGAGAGAAGCTGCAGAGAGGTGTGTAAGACTACAACTCTGCTTCCTGGTCCCAACCCTGGATAGTCACGGTTTGGAGGATTTAAGAAAATTGGCCAGATTTCTAGAAATGAGAGCTGCTCCATCCAAAGTGGGATGGATGCCGTCTCTCCTAACAAGACCAGGTTTTCCCCAGAAGCTTTGCCAATTATGTATGAAGCCCACCTCATTTTTTGGACACCACTCAGACAGCCAGCAATTCAAGGAGAACATGCGGCTAAACATGTCACTCCCGGTCCGATTGGAGAGGGGCCCAGGGAAAACTACAGAGTCCGACATTGTTTTTGCAAAGTTACACACCGATTCAATGTTAATTTTAGTGACCTCCGATTGGCGTAACCGGATGTCATTACTGCCGACGTGAATTACAATCTTACCAAATTTACGCTTAGCCTTAGCCAGCATTTCAAATTTCCTTCAATGTCGCCTGCTCTGGCCCCCGGAAGACAATTGACTATGGTTGCTGGTGTCGCTAACTTCATATTTCTCAAAACAGAGTCGCCAATAACCAGAGTTTGTTCCTCGGCGGGTGTGTCGCCGAGTGGGGAAAAACGGCTAGAAATGTGAACGGGTTAGCGGTGTACACGGGGCTTCTGTTTAGAACTACGCTTCCTCCTCACAGTCACCCAGTCAGCCTGCTTTCCCGGCTGCTCGGGATCTGCTGGAGGGGAACTAACGGCGGCTAAGCTACCTTGGTCCGCACTGACTACAGGGGCCTGGCTAGCTGTAGAATTTTCCACGGTGCGGAGCCGAGTCTCCAATTCGCTCAGCCTGCCTCCAAAGCTACGAATAAGCTACACTTATTACAAGTACCATTACTACTAAAGGAGGCCGAGGAATAACTAAACATTTCACACCCAGAGCAGAAAAGTGCGGGAGAGACAGGAGAAGCCGCCATGCTAAACCGGCTAAGAGCTGGTAGCTGCGCTAAGCTAGCGGATTCCTAAAAACACGCAAAGTGAATAACGTAAATAATTTAGAGGTGATTCAGCAGAGGGAGTGCTTTAGTTAAGGCACGTGAAGATAACACTTTGAAACAAATCGTTATCTAGGTAACTAGATCAATCTAACTGCGCAGATTAAACAGCTAACAGATACAGCAAAACACCGCTGTGCTCCGGAACAGGAAGTGATACAATACCGCAGTGAGAGCCAACCACCAGTAGAGGCCATGTGGAGAGAATGTGCGCATGTTTTATGATATTGTGCGCACGTTTTAAGCATTGTTTGAGTGAAACAAGGGCACGATCTACTTAAACGTGGCCACAATTTGTAAAACGTGCACTCAGTTATTCAATATTGTCTTGACACATAAATGTTGGCTATTAGCCAACAAACCAGCAGACAGTGTGATACATTTCCCCATTAGAAATGGGGCTCAATTAAAGGAAAACATGCGCACGTTTTATTAATTCGAGGGCTCAATTAAAGGAAAACGTTCGCACGAATTATCATAGCCAGGAAAACGTGCGCACGTTTTATTAATTTGAGAGCACATTTTATTAATTTGTGTGCTCAGTTAAAGGAAAATGTGCGCACAAATTATCATGGCCAGAAAAAAAAAAAAATCACTTTAAGTGACATCTCCCGGGTTCCATAAAGGAACCGCAGCAGCAGCCACTTTTTTTTTTCACGTGCACCCGCAAACTAATTGTCCGTAAAGATAATTTTATTAACTACAGAGATGTATGGCCAGCTTGCACTCGACCGAGACGGACGCACTTTTCTCTTCTCCCTCCCTCCTTATCTTTCCTGCTTTTGTGGCGTGTTGTCTGTGAGGCTGCAGCTTTGCTCTTCTGGAAACGACAAAAATGGATCTGTTAAAGTGGTCTCTGAACGCAATTGACACTATTTTTTCTACAAGACCTTCGGGTGCGGAGGACCCGACCTGTCCTGCTGGGACGCATGTGATGGGTTACGTGATGGACTCGTGGAGGAGATGGCAGGTCATGTGCCTTTACATGCTTTCTGTGGAGGACGTTGAAGATGTGTACATATTCGGCTTGGTGGTGACCGGCTTTCTGATGTGTAGTGCGGGCACTCTGCTGGTTTACCGGAAAATCAAGAAAGTGGAAGCAGCTTTGATTGGTCGTTCCAAGCTGCCCTATATGATTGATTCGATTGGGAAGGCAGTGGCTGCGCAGTCGGCGGTGATTAACCGCACGTTGGATGACATCTCTAGGAAGATTGCAGCCCTGGAAACCCGCTATGACCGTCTGTGAAGACCACATTCTACATTTCAGATGCATTGAGAGCCACTCTGTTCTCAGAACTGTGGAATCTTTCAGGCGTCTGTTAATCTGGCTATTCATTTGGCTTCCCCAAATACAGCTGCACTTCAAGGTCGCTGTGATAAGAAACCTCCTCCTCAGAAGAAGAACAACACTTAAGCCTCGCTTCCTGGTCTTCCCCCCTCCCCTCAGCTTCTCCAGCTCTGACGTGAACTGTGGACTGTCCAGGACTTTCTCAGCCTGCGCAGGGCTGTTCCCTCCCCCCCCCCAGACTGTCAGACAAGGCCGTCGACGGCGCCGAAACTGGCTGCCTTCCGGAGTGTTCTGATAAACTGGTCCTTTCAAATCTCGGTTGTCGTCCTGTGTCCTTGTTTTGTCTCTGTGATTATTGTTTTTTGTGCCGATAGGATTTTTTTTTTTTCCTCATTGCCGCTGTGTAATGCAGCGGCTATAAGGTTTTTTTTTCTTCTCCTTTTCCCTCGTGTTTTGCTTCATATATATGTTTTATGTACCGGGCCGGCCTATGTGTTGTGTGTTATGTGTGTTGTTTGTTATGGGTCGGTGTTGGTTTGCTCAGCCCTGCTGTCGACCAAGGCAGGGATGTACATCTGGAGCTGGTCCCCGGGCGCCTAATGGCGACCTCTGCTCCTACTGGCAAATAGGATGGGTTAAATGCAGTAGCCACATTTCATTGTGCAGGAAAGTTCTTCTGTTCTGTGCATATGACAATAAAATTTCCTTGATCCTTGTATAATAAAACAAATGGTGACTGGTTTATAACACAATGATGACAGAGTCTGAGGGCAGAGAGAGAGGAACCGCAGTGGCAGCCAGTTTTTCTTTTCTTTGTTCACATGTGCACGTGTGAACACAACAAATAGAGCACAGTAACTCGCTCCGTGTGTGAGAGTCATAAAACACAGGGAAGACGAAGACAACACACTGGAAATTTTTTTTTCCTTATTTATTCCTTTTATTGATTCATTTTACTGGTGCATTTATTTATTTTTATATATATATATATATATATATATATATATATATATATATATATATATATGTGTATATATATGTGTATGTGTCTCGCTGTCTCTCTCTCTCTCTGGTCAGGTCAGCTGCTTCAGCATCTCCCGGCTGCTTCAGCTCCCTCCGGCCTCGCACTGAACAGTTGCTGATAAAAGCTCCTCCCAGCAGGATGATGTCCGCCCTCGTTGTTCTGCTGTTTGCTCATTAATCTTGTGGTTATGACTCTCAGGCTGAGTGTTTCGCTTTTTATTTTCACTTTTCTCTGGAACACACAAGTCTTCACAAGCACGGTGACTTTCTGACTTGTTCAGCCTCTGGCATAGAAACACAAACTCCTCCCCATAAACATTTTGTGCATGTGGAAGTGACAATGATTGTGCTACGTGCTCGGTGTGAAAGGCCTCTCACAACTCCAGTTTCACTCCATTTCTTTTCAGTGTCTGTTTTGAGCCATGCTCTGTCTCCTACACTTGTTATTTACAACAACTCTGGTCACAACTTACCTGCCATAAGGTGTACTCACTAACGTAAACACCAAAATGTCAAGAAGTACTCTGAAAAGAAGTGGATGTAGAAACCACTCAGTGGAATATCAATCAATCAATCAACTTTTTTCTTGTATAGCGCCAAATCACAACAAACAGTTGCCCCAAGGCGCTCCAAATATATGTAATAAGTATATGTAAGAATATGTAAATAAGATCACAGGAAATCAATGAAACATTTGAGCTTGACTCTCAGACACCAGGGCCCAGTTTCATAAAGCAATCTAATATTTCAGTCTGCTAAACTTACTTAGTCAACTACAGTTAGTTGCCCAACATTATCCATTTCACATCGATGGTTAAACTTGTAGAATAGCCATTTTACCTTAGTCGACGGTTTTCACGGGCATAACGGCCTCGCACGTGCCATTGCCAAGAGGCTCCAATGCGCGACTGTTTTGTGTACTTCCGGGTTAGTCGTTGTCATGAACTATTCAGCCTTTGTTTATAGTTAACTGGCTTCATTAACATTTACAGACCATACAAACAGCAGAATGACTTGCTTAACTCTTAAGCCCCTTTCACCCCGGGGCTGCTTCGAGTTGCTTCATGTGGCATCATGACGACGCAGGAATGTCTGCTTCAGGTGCGCGCAGCAGGGGGCAGAGAGGAGGTGAGGACGCAGCCTGCAGGTTCTCTGCACGGAGTGCACAGTCTGTCTGCAGACAAACTGTGCACTCTGACTTGTCTTCTAGTTTATATTTGTTCTTGTGCTGAGCTGCAGGTCTGCACTCTGAGTTCTGTTATAGTTTATCCTTCTTCCTTTTACCGCGAGCTGCATGCGCGCGTGCACGTGTCTGAACGAACCATCCGTGAGTAAATGTGGAGATTTCTGGAGTTTTACTTGATGTGGACATGTCCTGTCTCTGGCGATCAGTCTGTGAGCAGGACTTTTATGGACTTTATTTAAACACATTTGTGAGAGAAGAGCGAGGAGCTGCAGCAGCTGTCAGGCTGCAGTCAGCATTTTTTTTTTTCTGTGCTCTTTGAGCGTGTAGTTTTACTGCATTGTGTACACGGTTTAAAAACAGCCCTGCGTGATTTATACTTTTGGAACAATGGAACACAGCAGTGTAATAATCATCGGGTAACATTGTATTGTGAGGGTGTGGCTTCAGTCACGTTGAGTACCGTTGCTTTGCCCTGACTTGTGTTAAAACTACTTCCTTTCTGTGTCCTGTGCTCAATGCAGAAAAAATTAAACACGTTTAATTTTTGGTGTCCGATTCGCTTCATCCTTTGCGTCCCTCGCGTTGTTGTGGTGTTCTGCTCAGGCAGAACACCTTCATTGGTTGTGAATTTTCCTGAGGAAATCTGAACTCTTGTGTCATTTTGTGTGATGTGTCGGTTCTTCTGACTTCCTCTTTCCTGCTGCTACACATCAGAATTTTGGCTCTCTGTTGGGACTGTTTACACTGAGACTGCTACCTGCTGCTTTGGACTTGAATTAAGTCTTTTTCAAGACTTTTTTACTTTTTTACCTTTTTACTTTTTTTTTTTTTTTTCTTTTTTTTTTACTTTTCTACTGTGCTCCAACGCCTAAGGAAGACCTCTAACGGTTGAAACATCGCGACGGAGCACTTTTATCAGCTAACTTTCATCAGCGTAGGCAAGCTAACTAGCTTGCTAACGCTTTCGTTTTTATTTTTCTCTTTTAGCACTGTTGTCGTGCGTTGCCTGTGCTGCTTCATGGCCTGTTTGGTGCCTTGATTGGGGCACTCCTTCTGCTGAATCACCTTTAAATTATTTACACATTATTCACTTTGTGTGTTTTTAGGAATCCGCTAGGTTGCGTAGCTACTAGCTCTTAGCCGATTTAGCATGGCGGCTTCTCCTGTTTCTCCCGCACTTTTCTGCTCTGGGTGTGAAATGTTTAGTTATTCCTCGGCCTCCTTTAGCAGTAACGGTACTTGTAATAAGTGCAGCTTATTCGTAGCTTTGGAGGCCAGGCTGGGCGAATTGGAGACTCGGCTCCGCACCGTGGAAAATTCTACAGCTAGCCAGGCCCCTGTAGTCGGTGCGGACCAAGGTAGCTTAGCCGCCGTTAGTTACCCCCTGGCAGATCCCGGGCAGTCGGGAAAGCAGGCTGACTGGGTGACTGTGAGGAGGAAGCGTAGCCCTAAACAGAAGCCCCGTGTACACCGTCAACCCGTTCACATCTCTAACCGTTTTTCCCCACTCGACGATACACTCGCCGAGGATCAAACTCTGGTTATTGGCGACTCTGTTTTGAGATATGTGAAGTTAGCGACACCAGCAACCATAGTCAATTGTCTTCCGGGGGCCAGAGCAGGCGACATCGAAGGACATTTGAAATTGCTGGCTAAGGCTAAGCGTAAATTTGGTAAGATTGTAATTCACGTCGGCAGTAATGACACTCGGTTACGCCAATCGGAGGTCACTAAAATTAACATTAAATCGGTGTGTAACTTTGCAAAAACAATGTCGGACTCTGTTGTTTTCTCTGGGCCCCTCCCCAATCAGACCGGGAGTGACATGTTTAGCCGCATGTTCTCCTTGAATTGCTGGCTGTCTGAGTGGTGTCCAAAAAATGAGGTGGGCTTCATTGATAATTGGCAAAGCTTCTGGGGAAAACCTGGTCTTGTTAGGAGAGACGGCATCCATCCCACTTTAGATGGAGCAGTTCTCATTTCTAGAAATCTGGCCAATTTTCTTGGATCCTCCAAACTGTGACTGTCCAGCGTTGGGACCAGGAGGCAGAGCTGTGGTCTTATACACCTCTCTGCAGCTTCTCTCCCCCTGCCATCCCCTCATTACCCCATCCCCGTAGAGACGGTGCCTGCTCCCAGACCACCAATAACCAGCAAAAATCTATTTAAGCATAAAAATTCAAAAAGAAAAAATAATATAGCACCTTCAATTGCACCACAGACTAAAACAGTTAAATGTGGTCTATTAAACATTAGGTCTCTCTCTTCTAAGTCCCTGTTGGTAAATGATATAATAATTGATCAACGTATTGATTTATTCTGCCTAACAGAAACCTGGTTACAGCAGGATGAATATGTTAGTTTAAATGAGTCAACACCCCCGAGTCACACTAACTGTCAGAATGCTCGTAGCACGGGCCGTGGCGGAGGATTAGCAGCAATCTTCCATTCCAGCTTATTAATTAATCAAAAACCTAGACAGAGCTTTAATTCATTTGAAAGCTTGTCTCTTAGTCTTGTCCATCCAAATTGGAAGTCCCAAAAACCAGTTTTATTTATTATCTATCGTCCACCTGGTTGTTACTGTGAGTTTCTCTGTGAATTTTCAGACCTTTTGTCTGACTTAGTGCTTAGCTCAGATAAGATAATTATAGTGGGCGATTTTAACATCCACACAGATGCTGAGAATGACAGCCTCAACACTGCATTTAATCTATTATTAGACTCTATCGGCTTTGCTCAAAAAGTAAATGAGTCCACCCACCACTTTAATCATATCTTAGATCTTGTTCTGACTTATGGTATGGAAATAGAAGATTTAACAGTATTCCCTGAAAACTCCCTTCTGTCTGATCATTTTTTAATAACATTTACATTTACCCTGATGGACTACCCTGCAGTGGGGAATAAGTTTCATTACACTAGAAGTCTTTCAGAAAGCGCTGTAACTAGGTTTAAGGATATGATTCCTTCATTATGTTCTCTAATGTCATATACCAACACAGAGCAGAGTAGCTACCTAACCTCTGTAAGGGAGTTAGAGTATCTCGTCAATAGTTTTACATCCTCTTTGAAGACAACTTTGGATGCTGTAGCTCCTCTGAAAAAGAGAGCTTTAAATCAGAAGTGTCTGACTCCGTGGTATAACTCACAAACTCGTAGCTTAAAGCAGATAACCCGTAAGTTGGAGAGGAAATGGCCTCTCACTAATTTAGATGATCTTCACTTAGCCTGGAAAAAGAGTTTGTTGCTCTATAAAAAAGCCCTCCGTAAAGCTAGGACATCTTTCTACTCATCACTAATTGAAGAAAATAAGAATAACCTCAGGTTTCTTTTCAGCACTGTAGCCAGGCTGACAAAGAGTCAGAGCTCTATTGAGCTGAGTATTCCATTAACTTTAACTACTAATGACTTCATGACTTTCTTTGCTAACAAAATTTTGACTATTAGAGAAAAAATTACTCATAACCATCCCAAAGATGTATCGTTATCTTTGGCTGCTTTCAGTGATGCCGGTATTTGGTTAGACTCTTTCTCTCCGGTTGTTCTGTCTGAGTTATTTTCATTGGTTGCTTCGTCCAAACCATCGGCATGTTTATTGGACCCCATTCCTGCCAGGCTGCTCAAGGAAGTCCTACCATTATTTAATGCTTCAATCTTAAATATGATCAATCTATCTTTGTTAGTTGGTTATGTACCACAGGCCTTTAAGGTGGCAGTAATTAAACCATTACTTAAAAAGCCATCACTTGACCCAGCTATCTTAGCTAATTATAGGCCAATCTCCAACCTTCCTTTTCTCTCAAAGATTCTTGAGAGGGTAGTTGTAAAACAGCTAACTGATCATCTGCAGAGGAATGGTCTATTTGAAGAGTTTCAGTCAGGTTTTAGAATTCATCATAGTACAGAAACAGCATTAGTGAAGGTTACAAATGATCTTCTTATGGCTTCGGACAGTGGACTTATCTCTGTGCTTGTTCTGTTGGACCTCAGTGCTGCTTTTGATACTGTTGACCATAAAATTTTATTACAGAGATTAGAGCATGTCATAGGTATTAAAGGCACTGCACTGCGGTGGTTTGAATCATATTTGTCTAATAGATTACAGTTTGTTCATGTAAATGGGGAATCTTCTTCACAGACTAAAGTTAATTATGGAGTTCCACAAGGTTCTGTGCTAGGACCAATTTTATTCACTTTATACATGCTTCCCTTAGGCAGTATTATTAGACGGTATTGCTTAAATTTTCATTGTTACGC
The DNA here is from genome assembly GCF_902500255.1 of Thalassophryne amazonica. Lineage (NCBI taxonomy): Eukaryota > Metazoa > Chordata > Actinopteri > Batrachoidiformes > Batrachoididae > Thalassophryne > Thalassophryne amazonica. The sequence continues at coordinate 98,391,219 of NC_047115.1, forward strand.
AGATGATACCCAGCTTTATCTATCCATGAAGCCAGAGGATACACACCAATTAGCTAAACTGCAGGATTGTCTTACAGACATAAAGACATGGATGACCTCTAATTTCCTGCTTTTAAACTCAGATAAAACTGAAGTTATTGTACTTGGCCCCACAAATCTTAGAAGCATGGTGTCTAACCAGATCGTTACTCTGGATGACATTTCCCTGATCTCTAGTAATACTGTGAGAAATCTTGGAATCATTTTTGATCAGGATATGTCATTCAAAGCGCATATTAAACAAATATGTAGGACTGCCTTTTTGCATTTACGCAATATCTCTAAAATCAGAAAGGTCTTGTCTCAGAGTGATGCTGAAAAACTAATTCATGCATTTATTTCCTCTAGGCTGGACTATTGTAATTCATTATTATCAGGTTGTCCCAAAAGTTCCCTAAAAAGCCTTCAGTTGGTTCAGAATGCTGCAGCTAGAGTACTGACGGGGACTAGCAGGAGAGAGCATATCTCACCCGTGTTGGCCTCTCTTCATTGGCTTCCTGTTAATTCTAGAATAGAATTTAAAATTCTTCTTCTTACTTATAAGGTTTTGAATAATCAGGTCCCATCTTATCTTAGGGACCTCGTAGTACCATATTACCCCATTAGAGCGCTTCGCTCTCAGACTGCGGGCTTACTTGTAGTTCCTAGGGTTTGTAAGAGTAGAATGGGAGGCAGAGCCTTCAGCTTTCAGGCTCCTCTCCTGTGGAACCAGCTCCCAATTCAGATCAGGGAGACAGATACCCTCTCTACTTTTAAGATTAGGCTTAAAACTTTCCTTTTCGCTAAGGCTTATAGTTAGGGCTGGATCGGGTGACCCTGGACCATCCCTTGGTTATGCTGCTTTAGACGTAGATTGTGGGGGGGTTCCCACGATGCACTGTTTCTTTCTCTTTTTGCTCCGTATGCATCACTCTGCATTTAATCATTAGTGATCGATCTCTGCCCCCCCTTCACGGCATGTCTTTTTCCTGGTTTTTTCCCTCAGCCCCAACCAGTCTCAGCAGAAGACTGCCCCTCCCTGAGCCTGGTTCTGCTGGAGGTTTCTTCCTGTTAAAAGGGAGTTTTTCCTTCCCACTGTTGCCAAGTGCTTGCTCATAGGGGGTCGTTTTGACCGTTGGGGTTTTTCATAATTATTGTATGGCCTTGCCTTACAATATGGAGCGCCTTGGGGCAACTGTTTGTTGTGATTTGGCGCTATATAAGAAAAAAGTTGATTGATTGATTGATTGAGCTACATCGTCTCCGCACTGAGTTGCTTCCACATGGCGTCGTCATGATGCCGCACGACGCAACTGCAAGTGGGCCCAGTGTGAAAGGGGCTTTAGCCTAGCAGTTTCACGCTTCAGTTTCTTCTTCTACACTTCCATCAAGTCTTTTTGTACACACAGCATTGCTCATTGTAACAGCGATGCCCGGTGGCTCATGTGAGAACTGTCACAAGCACATCATGACAGTTGTCTGTTGAAACCATGACCAAAAGCGGAGGAAGCTCTCCTTTTGAAGGAAAGGAGCAGCGTAGGGGTGATCTTGAGTGTTCCAGCAAGTGGTGGTACATGATAGTTGCCGTTTTTTGTGGTAAGACACTAACGTTTTGTAGACTAAAATAAGCTTAGTCTCCTCTGTACCAGGCTAAAAACTTTAGTCGGGTAATGTAAAACTTTAACCGACTAAAAGCTTTGTGCAACAACTAATGTAAAAAAAAAAAAAAATCAGTCAACTAAGTGAGGTTATTTGACTAAACAAGATTAGACTGCTTTATGAAACCGGGCCCAAAAGATCCACTCTGGGTGGGATGGAGCGATGCCTCCTCTGAGGGCGGTCTGCAGGGTTGCTGTTTGGTCTTGAGTGAAGATGACTGATGACACTGACAGCAGTCATTGTGTGTTTTCAGGGCGGTGCACCCAAGGACTCACTGTTCATTGACCTCTTTAAATCTCTATGGAAATATAATGTACATCCACAATCCCATGAAAAATGTGCTGTACTCTTCAGGAGAAGAAAGTTTGCAGAAATAGGTGTCTCCTCTAATTTTGACTCAGTGAAGCTTGTGGGATAACGTTGCTGTAAAACTCTCACTCTGATTGAAAGTGAATGCCAGCTGGTTGCTTTGCCTCTGTCTCATGTTGCTAATATGGCCATGGGTCCCAGCCATGCTTGACAGCATTGTCAGCAACACTGTCCAACAGCCAAAGTGTTGTAATTTTCCAAATGAGAACAGATGTGCATCCATTCACTGTGCACATGCACACGCCTATATCAAACTCAGGAATTAAAGTTCTTGATCGCTACAACAGATTTCCGTCAGTTGGGCTGCCAAAGTGTAGGTTTTGCGCTGACATCATCCCGATGAAAAATCAAGGCTCACTGCAAGATATAAAGTTTACAGCGTTCAAAACATTCAGAAATCGATTTTTAGAATAACGTTTCTGTTTTTATTTTGTTTCAGTCCCTGTCTGTTCCTCTGTGTTCTGTTTGCACTTTGGAGGAGGTGGCAGTGTATTTGAGCATCTCTCTCAGCGTGATGACGACTGACAGAGTGCAGAGTTTTACAAACATATTTTTAAACTTCTTTCAAAGTCTGCTCTGAGTATCTCTCTGAGTGTCCTCGCTGTGGTCAAACTAAAAACACAGCTGCAGATCCACAACACGTCAACAGCAAACACTAACACTTTTTTTTTCTTCAAATAAATCACTTTCTAAGGATGACATAATGTAAAATGGGCTCATAAAACCTTGCTTCAATCAGGTTGTGCTTTCCACATGAATACACAAATTGTTGATTGGGGAGGTGATGGTCCAGTGCAATGGTGTTCAAACTGTTCCAGAAAGGACAGAGAGGGTGCAGGTTTTCTTGCAGCCTCTGACTCCAGGTGGTGATTTCACTGATTAAGAGGTGGGATGAGCTCATCGGTGAAATCGCCTCCTGGAGTCAGTGGCTGCAAGAAAACCTGCACCCTCTCTGTCCTTTCTGGAATAGTTTGGACACCATTGGTCTAGTGGTTAAGATACCAGAGGAACCTCGGTTCACACATCAGACTGACCGGAAAATCACTAAGGGACCTTGGGCAAGGTCCTTTTTCCCCAGTTGCTCCCAGTGTGTAGTGGGCGCCTCGTATGACAGCAACCTGACATTGGGGTGAATGTGAGACATAATTGGAAAGCCTCTGAGTGTCTGATGCAGATGGAAAAGCGCGATATAAATGCAGTCCATTTACCATTTGTTCCTGTTCAGAGGCTGCAGATCAGGGGTGCATCCACACGGAAAGAGGGTGTTCTGCAGGGGCGGGGGCACATGCCCTTCGCAACACCACTTGATTAAAGGTCCACTTTTGAAGACATTTTTCATACTACTACTTATAATAATAATTTTAACAGCTGAAATGTTTAAATCAGTATTTCTCTGGGCCTAAGTTTTACTATAGTTTAATTGATGAGCCACATAAAGATAAGTTTAGTTAATTTAACTTTTCTGCATAACTCAAGTGAGATCTTTTTTTAATGTAATGAGCAAGGTTGGCAATACTGGGTCTGTTTGGGATTATAGTTTTAAAATCAGGTCAGTTAGGGTGAGGGAAGCCAAAAATAAGAAAATGATTACGGCTCGTCTGGTCTGGTCTGGTCTGTCCTGACACCTTTAGTCGACTGCTTGTCTCAGAATTCATCAACATGTGTTTTTAAGAATTTTACTATGATAACATTCCATAAGGGAAAATTGTTAAAAAAAAAAAAAAAAAAAAAAAAAAAAAGTAAATAGAAATGCCACAAGTCAAGTAGTGATTTTTCTGATGGTCTTCCTTGGTCCTGCTCCTTCCTCAGCCTGTGGTGTCTCAGATGACTGAAGTCAGCCAGCGTGAGTGGGGAGCGGTGCCGAGCCTGGGGAGGGTGGAGCTCTGGGTCATCCAGTCATCCAGGGTGCGTGTGGAGGTCCTCACCCTGGGAGCCACACTCAGGTCTGTGTGCACTCGCGGGAAGGATGGCAGCATGAAGGACATCGTTCTGGGCTACGATGATGTGAGAGGTAGGCAGCTGTGACAAACATCTTCAGCTTCTTTCTCATCAAAGCCTCTTCCTCAGCTTCACTCTCATCTAGGGTTGAGAATCTGTTTTTCTGAGGGGAGCAGCTCAGGATGGAGCTCAGTCCAGGTTACTTGGACGTGGCTTCAGCTCCGTTATGTGTGCTGTTTTGTAGCCATGAAATTCTCTGTGTCAAGATGTTTATGAGCCACAAACACCGGAGACAGACTGAAGAGGAGCAATACGAGGTGAGAGGATCACATGAGTTTCAGGATGTCTGATTCTTGATCTGCGATGGACTGTGAGGAAACAATTCTCAAAGAATGTTCCAACAACCAGCCGTCCTCAGAGGTGTTTGTATTCTGCTCTGTGCAAATGTGACATCGAGAAAAATACAAGTATCCAAGCGGGACTCTGGATCAGCAGATACTCTATTAAATTACAGTGATTAGGGTCGGGCGGGACCTGATTGGGACATCCCTGATCCAGAGTTGTCCATGTGGTCAAAATGTCCTTCCTGGTCTAATGTGTCATTCGTCATGTTTGAGTGACAAGCTGTCAGAGGGGGCGCTCTTTTACTTAACGTGTTGTTCGAGGAATCGTGCACACCATCAATCTGATCTGATGAGATTTTTTAAATTAAATTAGGAAAGGTCTGCATTATTCAGCTCTGGGTGTCGGACGCTGGACTAAAAGAGTCATTTGGTAAAATGTGTCTATTGAACTAAAACCATAACTCTGCACTTTGCTGTAGAAGCACCTGAGAACCTGAGCTGGGACTCTCAGGCTGGTTTGACCCTAAATACACCTGGGAGTCATGTTTCTGGACCTTTTTTTTTTTTTTACTTTTTGCTTCACATAACAAAGTTTTTGTCATGAATTGAAGCCACCATGGCAAAAGTTTTCTGTAGCTGGTGGATGAGCTCACACCAAATTCTTCAAGAGACAGAAGTGACCTGCAGACCAGGACCATAGTGGCCCCTTGTGGTGGAAAGTGGACCCTGCGTGTCCCTGACAGTAGTCTGTCTGCATGTTGGTCGTTCTGTCGCGTCACAATCTGCAAGCTGATGTCTCTGTCTCCTGGTCTCAGGTTACGCGTCGGACCAGCGGTACCTGGGAGCTGTGGTGGGTCGTGTGGCCAACAGGATCGCAGCGGGACACTTTGAGCTGGACGGAAAACAATACCAGCTTGACATTAACAACGGACCCAACGCACTGCATGGAGGCCTGAAAGGCTTCAACAAGGTAAGATGGAACAGTTTTTAACAGTCCCACCCATCTGTCTCTCACAACATGAGAGGGTTCAAAGCAAAATCAGTCCAGCATCCAGATCAGGCAACCCTGGGCTGGTTACACCCTGTCTGTTTTAGAAATTTTTATTCTTTATATTGTTTGTATTTCTTGTATTTAAAATGACATAAACAAATTAAAATGTGTGAAATTCCAAGTGTTCCAATACTTTTGGAGGGCCCGGTATCCTAACCTTATCATGAGTCAAAATGACTGTTTTGTTTAAGAAGGTTTAATTTTCACTGTTCCTGCACTTTGTGTCAAATCATAGTCATATCGTATATCATATTGATATGAAAATATTAAGATACGATAATTTGGCCATATGGTACAGCCCACTGTCAAAAAACAAAAATGCTTAAAAAGGCATGGGTACCCCCCCCCCCCCCCCCCCCCCGAAGCTGAAAGGTTTTAGTCATGCTAATGCTCCCCTGAAGCGTTTACTAAAAAAAAAGGTTGAAGGACCTAAATGACATGGTGAGATGCTGAAGAGCTTTGCCTACACACATATTACAAAACATCCATGAATTACAGATTTGAATAAACACGCCCTCACATGCTAAATGTCTGTTATTAGACACTTTATTAATCTGTATTTTAGGAAGGAACAAATAGCACTTTTATTTAGGTGCACATTTGCCTCAATATTTAGCTTGATGTTTGCAAAACCACCTAAAACAGTTAAAGTGGACTCACCAGTTTCTTACTTATTTATATCGGTTGTCAGCCGTCAGTCATATGGACTGTGTTGTGGCACCAAAGGATCATCTTGTTTGACTGTGTGGGCTGATCTTACATTTACATCCTCTGCAACATTTCTGACATACGCAGACAGACGCGTGTTGTACATGTGAGTGATTCTGCAGTGCTGACTTTCCTTCTGGCCTTTTTCTGAGCCCAAAAGGCTCAGTTGTTCACAAGGAAAGATGGGGTGAGGATCACCACTTTGTGAACAACTGCATGAAAAAAATAGTCCAACAGTTTAAGAACAATGTTTCTCCACGTTCAGTTGCAAGGAATTTAGGGATTCCATCATCTACAGTCCGTAATATAATGAGAAGATTCAGAGAATCTGAAGAACTTTCTATACGTAAGCAGCAAGGCCGAAAACCAACACTGACCTTCGATCCCTCAGGCGGCACTACATTAAAAGCCGACATTGTGTAAAGGATCTTACTGTGTGGGCTCAGGAACACTTCAGAAAACCATTGTCAGTTAACACAGTTCGTCGCTACATCTACAAGTGCAAGTTAAAACTCTACCATGCAAAGTGAAAGCCAAACATCAACAACATCCAGAAACTCCGCCGCCTTCTCTGGGCCCGAGCTCATTTGAAATGGACAGACGCAAAGTGGAAAAGTGTGCTGTGGTGAGTCTGATGAGTCCACATTTCAAATTGTTTTTGGAAATCATGGACATCGTGTCCTCTGGACAAAAAAGGAAAAAGACCATCCAGATTGTTACCAGCACAAAGTTCAAAAGCCAGCATCTGTGATGGTATGGGGGTGTGTTAGTGCCCATGGCATGGGCAACTTACACATCTGTGATGGCACCATCAATGCTGAAAGGTACATCCAGGTTTTGGAGCAACACATGCTGCCATCCAAGCAACGTCTTTTTCAGGGACGTCCCTGCTTATTTCAGCAAGACAATGCCAAGCCACATTCTGCACGTGTTACAACAGCGTGGCTTCGTAGTAAGATTGTGGGTACTAGACTGGCCTGCCTGCAGTCCAGACCTGTCGCCCATTGAAAATGTGTGGCGCATTATGAAGCGCAAAATACAACAACGGAGACCCCGGACTGTTGAACAACTGAAGTCGTACATCAAGCAAGAACGGGAAAGAATTCCACCTACAAAGCTTCAACAATTAGTGTCCTCAGTTCCCAAAGTCTTATTGAGTGTTGTTAGAAGGAAAGGTGATGTAACACAGTGGGAAACATACCACTGTCCCAGCTTTTTAGAAACGTGTTGCAGGCATCCATTTCAAAATGAACAAATATTTACACAAAAACAATAAAGTTTATCAGTTTGAACATTAAATATCTTGTCTTTTTGGTGGATTCAATTGAATATAGGTTGAAGAGGATTTGAAAATCATTGTATTCTGTTTTTATTTACATTTTACACAACGTCCCAACTTCATTGGAATTGGGGTTGTAGTTCTTTAAACCGGTCCAACATACCTTGTTGTTTAAATATTAAACAGAATATACGGTAAAATACAATCTCCCAATGTTTTTGTATGGTTTTCCATGTAATAATCATCTTATATGATATGTTATTCAAAGCACATATTAAACAAATATGTAGGACTGCTTTTTTGCATTTACGCAATATCTCTAAAATTAGAAAGGTCTTGTCTCAGAGTGATGCTGAAAAACTAATTCATGCATTTATTTCCTCTAAGCTGGACTATTGTAATTCATTATTATCAGGTTGTCCTAAAAGTTCCCTCAAAAAGCCTTCAGTTAATTCAAAATGCTGCAGCTAGAGTACTGACGGGGACTAGAAGGAGAGAGCATATCTCACCCATATTGGACTCTCTTCATTGGCTTCCTGTTAATTCTAGAATAGAATTTAAAATTCTTCTTCTTACTTATAAGGTTTCCCAGCAGAAGACTGCCCCTCCCTGAGCCTGGTTCTGCTGGAGGTTTCTTCCTGTTAAAAGGGAGTTTTTCCTTCCCACTGTCGCCAAGTGCTTGCTCACAGGGGGTCGTTTTGACCGTTGGGGTTTTTTACGTAATTATTGTATGGCCTTGCCTTACAATATAAGGCGCCTTGGGGCAACTGTTTGTTGTGATTTGGCGCTATATAAATAAAATTGATTGATTGATTATACAACAGATTTTGTAAAATGGATTTTCGCTCACATCAGACAAAACAGCCTGTCTGACAGCAATACATTTCCATTAAAACCCCCTCACATGCAGTCTGGATGTGTCCTTTAACAGAGGCATGAAATTAAAGTTCAGCACTGACACTCGCCGAATTAAGGAAAGTGGACACCATATTTCCTTAATTTAAAGGCTGGCCATTTATTTTTTCAAAGCGTGCTCAGAAACAGTACTCTCAGTCTGACATGCACCTGCTAAATAAACTGGACACCGCAAAAGGCTGTGATTTACTTTTACGTTTTTACTCCTTCCTCTCCCGTTATACAAGGTCTGTTAAAGTATCGGACCTTTTTATTTTTTTTTCAAAAATCTGATGGATTTGAATCACGCATGCTTGCATGAGCAAACCTTGAACCTTCGTGTGCATGCGTGAGTTTTTTCATGCCTGTCGATTGCGTCATTTGCTTTTAAGCAGCCTTTGTGTGAGGATGGGTGGAGTCTCTCGTCAGTTTTTCTTTGCAAGGAAATGGCAGAACTGGAGCAGCGCGACTGCATCAAATTTTGCCAGAAACTGGGCGACAGCCAGGTGGAAACCATTTGGATTATTCAGACGGCTTTCGGTGACGATCCTCTGGTCATCACACAGATTAAGGAGCGGTACAACCGGTTTAAAGACGTCCGCACAACAGTGGAGAGCGCACCACGCTCCGGGCGGCCATCAGCATGCAGAAATGACCGGATCATTTCCAAAGTGAACTCTGTGGTGATGCGGGACCGTCGTGTGACTATCCGAGAAATTGTGGAAGAGGTGGACATCAGCACTTTTTCGCCACATTCCACTGTGACAGAAGATTTGGCCATGAAAAGGAGTGGCGGTGAAATTCATGCTGAAGCTGACGGAGCAAAAGCGCCACCGTGTTGAAGTCTCACAGGACATGCTGGACTCCGAAAAATGATGCCCACCTATTCCACCATTCGGAAGATTCAGACGGCTTTCAGTGGCTTTTCAGTCGTGTGACTATCCGAGAAATTGTGGAAGAGGTGGGCATGTTACAACATGTCCTGTGAGACTTCAACACAGAGCTGCTTTTGCTGCACTTCGCTGCAACTCTTTTCACGGCCCAATCTTCTGTCACAGTGGAATGTGCCGAAAAAGTGCTGATGTCCACCTCTTCCACAATTTCTCGGATAGTCACACTGACGGTCCCACATCACCACAGAGTTCACTTTGGAAATGATCCGGTCATTTCTGCATGTTGATGGCCGCCCGGAGCGTGGCGCGCTCTCCACCGTTGTGCGGCCGTCTTTAAACCGGTTGTACTGCTCCTTAATCTGTGTGATGACCAGAGCATTGTCACCGAAAGCTGTCTGAATAATCTGAATGGTTTCCACCTGGCTGTCGCCCAGTTTCTGGCAAAATTTGATGTGGCGCTGCTCCAGTTGTGCCGTCTTCTTCCTTGGAATGAAAAAACGACGAGAGACTCCACCCATCCTCACACAAAGGCTGCTTACAAGCAAATGATGCAATCGACAGGCGTGAAAAAAATTCATGCATGTGCACGAAGGTTCAAGGTTGCTCATGCAAGCACACGTGATTCAAATCCATCAGGTTTTTGAAAAAAATAAAAAGGTCGGATACTTTTCTAACAGACCTCGTATTTTTAAAGTTTTGCAGTGCACACACCGATTACATTTCAATCATTGATCAAATACATTTGGCAGAAAAGTCCACAAATATGACCAGTTTCACAACATGGAGTCAGAAAACTACAAAGTCACTCAAATGACCCACAGTTCATGAACACTTTGCCTTTGGTTTGGAGGTTAATTGATTGTAAAAAGAAGAGGTCATTTTGGGACAAATAAATCCAGAAAGAGCATAATCCCAAAAAATTGCGTAAAGACGTGATGGAGAACTTTAATTTTTCACATGCTCTTTATCAGCATGTATCAAAAGCTGTGGTTCAACAGAGAACTAGCTGCCCTGCTCAGAGCACGTGACACCGCTTTTAGGTCAGGGGATCAGCTGGCCTACAAGAGGGCAAGAAGCAACCTGAGGAGGAGCATCAGAGAGACCAAGCGCAGATACCAGCAACACATTAAGGAGCACTTCAACACCAACAACTCCAGATGCATCTGGCAGGGAATAAAATCTCTCACTGATTATAAAGACAGCACTGCAACCACACCCTTTACAGGCAACACCCACCCAGACACACTCAACCACTTCTTTGCTCACTTTGACCAATGGAGCAGCGACCCTGGAGACAGCCAGCCTACACTGACAGCGGACGACAGCCCCATCAAGCTGGACCAGAACCAGGTCAGAACAACCCTGCGCTGAATCAACGTGAGGAAAGCTCCTGGTCCAGACAGGGTCTCTGGAAGAATCCTTAAGGACTGTGCAGACCAACTAGCAAAAGTCTTCACTACCGTCTTTAACCCCTCACTTGAACGGCCTGTGATCCCCACCTGTCTCAAAACAGTTATCATCATCCCAGTACCCAAGAAAAACACAGTGAGCTGCCTGAATGACTTCCACCCGGTTGCTCTGAAGTGTTTTGAGAAACTCATTATCCCCCACATTAGATCTGTCATCCCTGCTGACCCAAACCAACACCTGTTTGCTTACCGAGCAAACAGGTCAACAGAAGAGGCTGTGATCACAACTCTCCACACAGCCCTTACTCACCTGGACCATAAGAACACATATGTAAGGATGCTATTCGTGGACTTCAGTTCTGCCTTCAATACAGTTATACCCTTTAAACTGGTTGAAAAACTCAGCAACCAGAGCCTGAGCAGCTCACTGTGTGCATGGATCGTGGACTTTCTCAGTAACAGACCTCAACACGTCATGAAGGGGGGCTGCACATCCTCCACCCTCGTCCTGAACACGGGAACACCACAGGGATGTGTCCTCAGTCCTCTCCTCTACTCCTTTTCACTCATGAGTGCACACCACTAACACCATCATCAAATTTGCTGACGATACCACTTGTAGGGCTCATCACAAATAACAATGAGACGGCCTACAGAGAGGAGGTCCAGCTTCTGGAACAGTGGTGTTGCAATAATAACCTGGATCTCAACATCAGCAAGACCAAGGAACTGATTTTGGATTTCAGGAGATCTACACACACAGAACACCATGCCATCTGCATTAATGCTGAGGAAGTACAGAGAGTGCAGAGCTTCAAATTTCTTGGCGTGCACATCTCAGCTGACCTCACCTTGGCTGTCAGCATCTCCTGCCAGGTGGGGAAGGCCCAACAGAGGCTCTACTTCCTCAGGAAACTGAAACAGGCTCACCTCCCTCAACGACTGCTGATTAATTTCTACCGAGCCATGATGGAGAGCCGTCTGACGTACTACTGCCCAGTGTGGTTTAACAGGTGCACTGCAGAGGACAGGAAGAACCTTCAGCGGGTGGTGAGAGCAGTCGAGATCATCGGAACCACACTACCCCCTTAAATGAGACGTACATCAGCCGCCTCCAGAAGAAGGCCTCTTCCAACACAGGGGACGCTCCCCCGTCACCTCTTTTTCTCCCCCCTCCCTTCAGGAAAAAGATACTGGTCCATGAAGTGCTGCACCAACAGACTAAAAACAGCTTTTACCCTCAGGCAGTGAAAGTCATCACCCCATCCCCAGTTCCTGTGACACCCAACCATCCCCATCATCACTGCCATCCACATCCAACCTCCCAGCTCATAAACCATCAGACACCATAAACCACCTCCCTGTTTCTCTGAAAGTCACACAAGTCACTTTTCACCTCAGCTGTATATGCAAATGCACTTTTGTTTTATATTAGATATTTTTTAAAGTTCTTGTTTATTTCTCTTTTTAGTATGTTTACTTTCTTTGCTGCCACAGAGGAGAGGATGCTAAACTGGATATTGATCTTAAGTGATCTTGATCAGCGGTAAAACGGTAAAATTGTTCCCCTGAGCCCTTCTTTTGGCAGCTTGTGCGATCGTATGCACAGCAATGAAACACTGTGTTGGTATAATTTGTGTCAGCAGTTGTAAATAAAGCGAAAGAGCACATTTGCTGTTCACATAATGCGGAAGTTACTGTCCAGTATGTGATCCGTGGCGTCACCTGCACATTCTGCTGATTATCCAGAGTGCTTTAAAAGACGAGCTTCCGCACACATTCATTGAGAGAATATTAATGTTTACTCCAACCTCTAGCCACCTTCAGTGAGGACATGTTCCCAGTCAGTCCAGAGTATTAGTTACTGACCTCTGCTTATCTCTCTGACATTAAGTCTCTCGTCCTGGATCCAGTTGTTTTTTCAAAGTCTGCTGCTTGCTGGAACATTTATGTCTTCACTTGCTGCACTGAATAACAAGACTGTTTTTCCCCTTTAAGTTCAACGGGTTTATTTTGGCACCCTCTGCTGCCCAGAATCAAGAACTACATGTGTAGAAACAGGAGTGGGGGTGGGATGGGGTGTGTGGCTTTAGCAGTACTGTGCTTCTGACTGAATTTCTGGTGAATACAACCCCTGGCAAAAATTATGGAATCACCGGCCTCAGAGGATGTTCATTCAGTTGTTTAATTTTGTAGAAAAAAAAAGCAGATCACAGACATGACACAAAACTAAAGTCATTTCAAATGGCAACTTTCTGGCTTTAAGAAACACTATAAGAAATCAGAAAAAAAGATTGTGGCAGTCAGTAACGGTTACTTTTTTAGACCAAGCAGAGGGAAAAAAAAATGGAATCACTCAATTCTGAGGAAAAAATTATGGAATAACCATGTAAATTTTCATCCCCAAAACTAACACCTGCATCAAATCAGATCTGCTCATTAGTCTGCATCTAAAAAGGAGTGATCACACCTTGGAGAGCTGTTGCACCAAGTGGACTGACATGAGTCATGGCTCCAACACGAGAGATGTCAATTGAAACAAAGGAGAGGATTATCAAACTCTTAAGAGGGTAAATCATCACGCAATGTTGCAAAAGATGTTGGTTGTTCACAGTCAGCTGTGTCTAAACTCTGGACCAAATACAAACAACATGGGAAGGTTGTTAAAGGCAAACATACTGGTAGACCAAGGAAGACATCAAAGCGTCAAGACAGAAAACTTAAAGCAATATGTCTCAAAAATTGAAAATGCACAACAAAACAAATGAGGAACGAATGGGAGGAAACTGGAGTCAACATCTGTGACCGAACTGTAAGAAACCGCCTAAAGGAAATGGGATTTACATACAGAAAAGTTAAACGAAAGCCATCATTAACACCTAAACAGAAAAAAACAAGGTTACAATGGGCTAAGGAAAAGCAATCGTGGACGGTGGATGACCGTCATATAAAGTCATATTCAGCGATGAATCTCCAATCAGCATTGGGCAAGGTGATGATGCTGGAACTTTTGTTTGGTGCCGTTCCAATGAGATTTATAAAGATGACTGCCTGAAGAGAACATGTAAATTTCCACAGTCATTGATGATATGGGGCTGCATGTCAGGTAAAGGCACTGGGGAGATGGCTGTCATTACATCATCAATAAACAAGTTTACGTTGATATTTTGGACACTTTTCTTATCCCATCAATTGAAAGGATGTTTGGGTATGATGAAATCATTTTTCAAGATGATAATGCATCTTGCCATAGAGCAAAAACTGTGAAAACATTTCTTGCAAAAAGACATAAGATTAATGTCATGGCCTGCAAATAGTCCGGATCTTAATCCAATTGAAAATCTTTGGTGGAAGTTGAAGAAAATGGTCCATGACAAGGCTCCAACCTGCAAAGCTGATCTGGCAACAGCAATCAGAGAAAGTTGGAGCCAGATTGAAGAGTACTGTTTGTCACTCATTAAGTCCATGCCTCAGAGACTGCAAGCTGTTATAAAAGCCAGAGGTGGTGCAACAAAATACTAGTGATGTGTTGGAGCGTTCTTTTGTTTTTCATGATTCCATAATTTTTTCCTCAGAATTGAGTGATTCCATATTTTTTTCCCTCTGCTTGGTCTAAAAAAGTAACCGTTACTGACTGCCACAATTTTTTTTCCTGATTTCTTATAGTGTTTCTTAAAGCCAGAAAGTTGCCATTTGAAATGACTTTAGTTTTGTGTCATGTCTGTGATCTGCTTTTTTTCTACAAAATTAAACAACTGAATGAACGTCCTCCGAGGCTGGTGATTCCATAATTTTTGCCAGGGGTTGTATAATACACCAGTTCACTGCTGAGGGTTTCATTTGTCTGGTCCTTAACACTTCAAAGGAGTCCTCTCACTTTCCAAAAAGTCATGAAACATTGTAGTTAAAAGCTCTACTGCCATCTCTCCCAAACATTTCCAAGCCTCAGCTGGTACACTGGTACACTCCCAGCCACATGTTTGGACACATGTTTCACTTTTGACTGGTACTGTATGTCATCTGGACTGACTTCCTTTCCATTCTTCATCCTCTTCATAGTTTCCCTCACTTCATCTTCACTAATTCCTTGCACTTCCTGTTTTATTCCATCCGACTATCACTTTCTTCATTCATCAGCTCCTCAAAGTACTCTCTCCACCTTGTGAGAACATCCTCACCTTTGTCACCTCAAACCTGCTGCACAATCAGAATATCTGCTTTTCTCCTTCTTTCATGAAGATTTTACATAAATCTCTTGCACAAACACAGAAGTAAAGGCTTTCCTGGTTTTAGTTTGTGCTACATGAGCGCGTGTCCTCTTATATACATCTTATTATTGTATGGCTTTGCCTTACAATATAAAGCGCCTTGGGGCAACTGTTTGTTGTGATTTGGCGCTATATAAATAAAATTGATTTGATTTACAGCCACAGAGCTGAACTTGCTCTTGAATGTTATGCTGATGTTGTGACCTGTGACCTGATGCTGCTGTGTGACCTGCTTTTATTCTGTTTTTTGTCTCTTCAGGCAGTCTGGCTGGCGTCAGCGGTGGAAGGTGGCGTGCAGTTGAGTCTTACCAGTCCAGATGGAGACCAGGGCTATCCTGGAGAGGTGCAGGTCTCTGTCATCTACACCCTGCAGGTAAACACACTTTAAATAAATAAATGAATACATACATATATCTGATTTTACTCACTGCTATTTGTTATTTGTATTAAAGTGACAACTGGACAAACCTCTCACATAAGAGACATTCATGTCTTTTATCCCTCATTCTGCAGTGAATCTCAGAAAATTGACTTCAATTTTTGTCAGTCATTTGAGAAAGTGAAAAATTTACACAACCCTAAATCAGAAAAAAAAAGTTTGGATGATATGGACAGTGAGGGGGAGTGAGGAAAAAAAAACTCCTGCAGTGAGTCTTATATTTGGTTTTACCTCCGTTTCATTACAGACGTATGAAGCCAAAATATTTCATGTTCTGTCTGGTCAACTTCATCTGTTAACATGCATCCATTTCTGCATCGAAGGCACAAAAAAGTTGGGAGGCAGCAATTTATTCTAAATATGATAATTAAACCATCACTTTTACAACAGGTTTACTTTCAGCAAGTCAGGGGATGAACTCATGAGCATTTCCAAGTAAGTGAATATGTCTTGGGCTTCATTTCCATCCGTCATGAAGAAATAAAAAACATTATGGTCCTGTACGGTACATCTGTGTGAGCGCTGCACGGAGACTCGTGAGGGAAGCCACCGAGACACCCAGCCAACTCTGAAAGAGTCGCAGGCTTCTGTGGCTGTGGTTGGAGAAACTGCATCATGTGACGTCTGTCTGCTGCGTTGCCAGTGACACATCTTCACGGTGCAGCGGTACAGAGTGGAGTTCACTCCAGACTGATCTCCTGTTGCTAAAATCCAGCACACAAAGAACACTCAGACGTGCCTTACATGAGCGGGTTCACCACACACATATGCAGCAACAAGAGTTGTGTCAGGGTCAGAAATAAATGATGGAGACATTCCTCTTTTATATCTTCCCCACAAAAACTGTTGTGATTTTTGTGTTGAGGTGGACACTTGTTTAAAATTGTCAGATTTCTTGAAATTAAAACAGTTTCATCAGTTTGTCCAAAAATTAGCAGGAGAATCTCAGGTTACTCATGTTGGCAGAAGTTCTTTAATCACAGCCACTTTGCATTACAGGTTATTTTTTTTAAACTTGTGTTTTCAAGTCAGGTAAGACTTGGATTTCTGTCTGCAGGAGGAAACACTGACTGCTGAGTACCAGGCTCAGTCAACCAAAACCACGCCCATCAACCTCACCAACCACGCCTACTTCAACTTGGCCGGACAGGTGAGGTCACGTCACCGCCTCTTCAGTCAGACGGACACCAGCCGTGTTTGGTTCAGGACTCAAACTGTGAGGTCCAAAGGTTTTTGTTAGTGGTTCTGTCTGTTGCAGCAGACAGACCATGTGACCATGATAAACGGTAAATGGACTGCATTTATGTAGAGCTTTTCCATCTGCATCAGACGCTCAAAGCGCTTTACAATAATGCATCACATTCACCCCAATGTCAGGCTGCTGCCATACAAGGCGCCACTACACACTGGGATTAAGGACCTTGCCCAAGGGCCCTTAGTGATTTTCCAGTCTGGCTGGGATTTGAACCCAGGATCTTCTGGTCTCAGGCCCAACAGCTTAACCACTAGACCATCACCTCCCCAGAACCCCACAACCCTCTCTGCAGGAGCATCTACCTCTGCAGAGTCCACAGGAGAGCTGTCTCCATCGTCAAAGACCCCACTCCCCCCCAACATGGACTATTCACACTCCTCCACTCAGGCTGCAGGTTCAGGACTGTGAGATGCAGAACCACCAGGTTCAAGAACTCCTTCTTTCCCACAGCCACTGTTAAACAGCTGAACACCCCCCCCCCTTAAGGACAGAGCCCCCCATCACTGGTCACTTTATCTTCTATTGGACACTTTACTATATTATGGACACTTTATTCTATTGCACTCCAACACCTGTTAACTTGACTCCAGTGGCTCAGTTGCACTGATTGCACGAAACCATTTACTGCTGAATGTTGCATCAGTGTGCAACATTCACTATCATGTACATATCATCATGGAGGCCATTACACAAACATTTTATATTTCCCTTCTTACAGTGTATATTTCTTTTTATTACATTATTACATTTTTTATTACATTGCTTGTTATATTCTGTTGTTCTTACCAGCATGCTTATTTTATGTTATTTAATTCCCCCCCCCCCCCCGACTTACAGTGAGGAAAATAAGTATTTGAACACCCTGTGATTTTGCAAGTTCTCCCACTTAGAAATCATGGAGGGGTCTGAAATTTTCATCTTAGGTGCATGTCCACTGTGAGAGACATAATCTAAAAAAAAAAATCCAGAAATCACAGTGTATGACTTTTTTTAAATAATTTATTTGTATGTTACTGCTGCAAATAAGTATTTGACCCCCTACCAACCAGCAAGAATTCTGTCTCTCACAGACCTGTTAATTTTTCTTTAAGAAGCCCTCTTATTCTGCACTCTTTACCTGTATTAATTGCACCTGTTTGAACTTGTTACCTGTATAAAAGACACCTGTTCACACACTCAATCAATCACACTCCAACCTGTCCACCATAGCCAAGACCAAAGAGCTGTTTAAGGACACCATTGACAAAACTGTAGACCTGCACAAGGCTGAGATGGACTACAGGACAACAGACAAGCAGCTTGGTAGAAGACAACAACTGTTATGATTATTTATTAGAAAGTGGAAGAAACACAAGCTGACTGTCAATCTCCCTCGGTCTGGGATTCCATGCAAGATCTCACTTTGTGGGGTAAGGATGATTCTGAGAAAGCTCAGAACTACACAGGAGGACCTGGTCAATGACCTGAAGAGAGCTGGGACCACAGTCACAAAGATTACATTAGTAACACATGATGCTGTCATGGTTTAAAATCCTGCAGGGCAGCAAGGTCCCCCTGCTCAAGCCAGCACATGTCCAGGCCCGTTTGAAGTTCACCAGTGACCATCTGGATGATCCAGAGGAGGCATGGGAGAAGGTCATGTGGTCAGATGAGACCAGAATAGAGCTTTTTGGAATCAACTCCACTTACCATGTTTAGAGGATGAGAACAACCCAAAGAAAACCATCCCAACCGTGAAGCATGGGGGTGGAAACATCATACTCTGAGGGTGCTCTTCTGCAAAGGTGATGGCTCACCTTTGATTCTGATTGCCTTGCCTTTAATCCTGATGGCTCACCTTTGGTCCTGATTGCCTTGCCTTTGATCATGATGGCTCACCTTTGATCCTGTTTCATCTTTGTTCACAGTTGCTATTATCCTGATCATTGATCATTTCTGTGACATTTCTGATCAGGTGATCTATATACTAATTATGATTGCTCATGTTTGGTCTTGATTGCTGATGATTTCATCAGTTTTTCCTTCCCACTGTAGCCAAGTGCTTGCTCACAGGGGGTCGTTTTGACCGTTGGGGTTTTACATAATTATTGTATGGCCTTGCCTTACAATATAAAGCGCCTTGGGGCAACTGTTTGTTGTGATTTGGCGCTATATAAAAAAAAAATTGATTGATTGATTGATCATGTTTATCTTCCTTTGATTCTCTAATCAAGATCAAGGAGTGCACCCAGAGCTTTGATCCTGATCACTAAAATATTCAACAATATTCAAAAATAAATATTCAACAATCCTGATTACTGAATCAGCTATCTTAGACTATAAACATGCACTACTGGCTACAAAATGGGCCGATTACTCTGATTTGATCAAGAAAAACAAGCATAACTCAAAGTTCTTGTTTGACACAGTGGCAACACTTACTCATGGACAACCACCTGTAAGTCGCTGTCCTTTTACAGCACAAGATTTCTTCAAAAAGAAAATAGATGGCATTAGGTCAAATATATCCCAGCATGCCTTAACTCACCCACTACACCCTCGAGACAGGATTTTGCAGTGTTCTATTTTCTGGTTTACCGCAGTCCAGCATTAGTGCTCTCCAATTAGTTCAAAATGCTGCTGCCAGACTTTTGACAAGCAGTAGAAAATTTGACCACATTACACCAATTTTGTCCTGCCTGTTTTGGCTTCCTGTCTCTGAGGTCTGACTTTAAGGTTCTGTTACTAACTTATAAAACTATTCATGGAATGGCAGAGATAAAACAGTCAGATTCTGTAGAGACATTCAACTCCAGACTAAAGACGTATCTGTTCTCCCTCTTGTATGGCTAGCATACCGGTGGAGTATGGAATTATGTTTCATCTCCTTTTAAATCATTATTAGCAGTGGAACGGGTCTCAGTCTCAGTACATCTAAATTCTGGGTCTGTTAAGGAAGCACAGTTCTAGCTGCTGGTGACCACTTTAGTAATCTCTCTGCTTCTGTGTTGGTTTCCTTTTGGGAACTACCGCTTTAGGTGCTGTGAACTCCGGATGACTGATTCTGCTCTCTTTCTCTCTGTCTGTATTGCTGGGGCTTAGATTTTGGTTCCGCTTGCTGGACCCCTGGATGAACACATACTTACTCAGGACAACCTTCAACCCCAATTCCAGTGAAGTTGGGACGTTGTGTAAAATGTAAATAAAACGGAATACAATGATTTTCAAATCCTCTTCAACCTACTCAACAAAAATATAAACGCAACACTTTTGGTTTTGCTCCCATTTTGTATGAGATGAACTCAAAGATCTAAAACTTTTTCCACATACACAATATCACCATTTCCCTCAAATATTGTTAACAAACCAGTCTAAATCTGTGATAGTGAGCACTTCTCCTTTGCTGAGATAATCCATCCCACCTCACAGGTGTGCCATACCAAGATGCTGATTAGACACCATGATTAGTGCACAGGTGTGCCTTAGACTGCCCACAATAAAAGGCCACTCTGAAAGGTGCAGTTTTGTTTTATTGGGGGGGGGATACCAGTCAGTATCTGGTGTGACCACCATTTGCCTCATGCAGTGCAACACATCTCCTTCGCATCATCCGTGAAGAGAACACCTCTCCAATGTGCCAAACGCCAGCGAATGTGAGCATTTTCCCACTCAAGTTGGTTACGACGATGAACTGGAGTCAGGTCAAGACCCCGATGAGGATGACGAGCATGCAGATGAGCTTCCCAGAGATGGTTTCTGACAGTTTGTGCAGAAATTCTTTGGTTATGCAAACCGATTGTTTCAGCAGCTGTCTGAGTGGCTGGTCTCAGACGATCTTGGAGGTGAACATGCTGGATGTGGAGGTCCTGGGCTGGTGTGGTTACACGTGGTCTGCGTTTGTGAGGCTGGTTGGACGTACTGCCAAATTCTCTGAAACGACTTTGGAGACGGCTTATGGTAGAGACATGAACATTCAATACATGAGCAACAGCTCTGGTTGACATTCCTGCTGTCAGCATGCCAATTGCACGCTCCCTCAAATCTTGCGACATCTGTGGCATTGTGCTGTGTGATAAAACTGCACCTTTCAGAGTGGCCTTTTATTGTGGGCAGTCTAAGGCACACCTGTGCACTAATCATGGTGTCTAATCAGCATCTTGATATGGCACACCTGTGAGGTGGGATGGATTATCTCAGCAAAGGAGAAGTGCTCACTATCACAGATTTAGACTGGTTTGTTAACAATATTTGAGAGAAATGGTGATATTGTGTATGTGGAAAAAGATTTAGATCTTTGAGTTCATCTCATACAAAATGGGAGCAAAACCAAAAGTGTTGCATTTATATTTTTGTTGAGTGTATATTCATTTGAATCCACCACAAAGACAAGATATTTAATGTTCAAACAGATAAACTTTGTTTTTGTGCAAATATTTGTTCATTTTGAAATGGATGCCAGCAACAGGTTTCTAAAAAGCTGGGACAGTGGTATGTTTCCCACTGTGTTACATCACCTTTCCTTCTAACAACACTCAATAAGCGTTTGGGAACTGAGGACACTAATTGTTAAAGCTTTGTAGGTGGAATTCTTTCCCATTCTTGTTTGATGTTCGACTTTAGTTGTTCAACAGTCCGGGGTCTCGGTTGTCGTATTTTTCATAATGCGTCACACATTTTCAGTGGGTGACAGGTCTGGACTGCAGGCAGGCCAGTCTAGTACCCGCACTCTTTTACTACGAAGCCACGCTGTTGGAACACGTGCAGAATGTGGCTTGGCATTGTCTTGCTGAAATAAGCAGGGACGTCCCTGAAAAAGACGTTGCTTGGATGGCAGCATGTGTTGCTCCAAAACCTGGATGTACCTTTCAGCATTGATGGTGCCATCACAGATGTGTAAGTTGCCCATGTCATGGGCACTAACACACCCCCATACCATCACAGATGCTGGCTTTTGAACTTTGCACTGGTAACAATCTGGATGATCCTTTTCCTCTTTTGTCCAGAGGACACGACGTCCATGATTTCCAAAAACAATTTGAAATGTGGACTCATCAGACCACAGCACACTTTTCCACTTTGCGTCTGTCCATTTCAAATGAGCTCGGGCCCAGAGAAGGCGGCGGAGTTTCTGGATGTTGTTGATGTTTGACTTCCTCTTTGCATGGTAGAGTTTTAACTTGCACTTGTAGATGTAGGGATGAACTGTGTTAACTGACAATGGTTTTCTGAAGTGTTCCTGAGCCCACGCGGTAAGTTCCTTTACACAATGATGTCGATTTTTAATGCGGTGCCACCTGAGGGATCGAAGGTCACGGGCATTCAGTGTTGCTTTTCAACCTTGCCGCTTACATGTAGAAAGTTCTCCAGATTCTCTGAATCTTCAGATTATATTATGGACTGTAGATGATGGAATCCCTAAATTCCTTGCAGTTGAACGTTAAGAAACAATGTTCTTAAACTGTTTAAGGATTTTTTTTCACGCACTTGTTCACAAAGTGGTGATCCTCACACCATCTTTGCTTGTGAACGGCTGAGCCTTTTGGAGATGCTCCTTTTATACCCAATCATGACACACACCTGTTTCCAAACAGGTGTTCTTTGAGCATTCATCAACTTTCCCAGTCTTCTGTTGCCCCGTCCCAACTTTTTTGAAATGTGTTGCAGGCATCCATTTCAAAATGAGCAAATATTTGCACAAAAACAATAGAGTTTATCAGTTTGAACATTAAATATCTTGTCTTTGTGGTGTATTCAATTGAATATAGGTTGACAAGGATTTGCAAATCATTGTATTCTGTTTTTATTTACATTTTACATGTCCCAACTTCATTGGAATTGGGGTTGTACCAAAATGGACGCTGATTTGCAACATTTAACAACAACCTGCAATTGGGACTTTTTTTTTGTTTTTCATGCTTGTGACTTTTTTTGTTGTACTTTGTTCATTTGATCTCTTACAGTTAGAATGGTCTAAGCTAATTTTCTAAAACTTCCTGTACTTGAATGATGTTAAATCAGAGACCACTGTTTGGAAATTCTGGCATGCTGAATGCAGTATAGACTTATTTATTTCAACTGGCTTTTAACACCTGATGGTGCCGTGACACGTTTTGTTTTTTGTGCCTTTTTAACTCCATTGTATGTTTTGTTTTTGTGAATTCTTGATATTTGATTTTACTGTAAAGCACTTTGGACACCCGTCTGGCTGCTGCAAAGTGCAAAACAAATAAATGTTGCTTGATTGATTTGTGAGCAGTGGGCCGCCCCTCTGACCCGTGTCAAGCACCTTCAGGCAGCTTTTTTTGTGATGTGAGCCACAAAAAAAAAAATCAGTCAGTGTAATTTGAAGCTCAAAATCTGTCAACTCAAGGTGTGTGTGTGTGTAGGATGCAGTGGACATCTATGACCATGAAGTGTCCATCAGTGCTCAGTCCTACCTGCCCGTGGACATCACATCCATTCCTACAGGTACGAGGTCTTTTCTTTTGAGCAACCAAAGATGATGGAAGCCATCAAACGTTTAACCAAGTTATTGTCTGCATGAATGGGCTCACTGTGGGCAGGACAGCAGCTGTTCACCTGTGGTCCTGCTTATTTCTGATATACTGTAGCCATCTGAGGCTCTGACGCCCCACTTTTCATGGAACTGTTCCAGCTTTGACCTTGCCTCAGTCATCATATAGCAAGTATTTCCAGTTGACCGTGGACAGCAGCAGCATGTCCACAGCCAGCCTCAGATATGAGAACACAGCCTGCAGTGGCTCGTAATGTCAGATCGCACCACCGCCCTGTGGAGCTCGTAATGTCAGATCGCACTGCTGCCCTGGTGGGCTCGTAATGTCAGATCGCACCACCGCCCCATGGAGCTCGTAAAAAGAACAGTTAAAAGACGCTTAAAATCAACCTGGTAATGGACCAGAAGCCAGTGAAGAGCAGCCAAGACCGGCGTAACATGGTCGGACTTTTTCTTTCCCAATAGAAGACGAGCAGCAGCATTCTGAATAAGCTGGAGGTGGTTCAGAGAGGTCTGATCCAAGCCAACATAGAGAGTTGCATTAATCTAGTCTCCTTGTGACAAAGGCTTGGATAATCTTCTCAAGGTTAGTCCTAGAGAAATATGGCTTGGACTTGGCTAGGAGACAGAGTTGGAAGAAACTTGTTCTAACAGCAGCACTGATCTGCTTATCAAATTTAAAATGGCTGTCAAAAATCACCCCAAGGTTCTTGACACAGGAGTGAATGTTGGAACCCAGAGGACCCAGGACATCAGCAGAGCAGGCTCTGGAAGTGCTTCCCCCAAACAAGATAACCTCCATCTAGGATTCATTAAGATTTAATACTGTAGGTTAGCACTCATCCAAGATTTGACCTCACTCAAACAGTTCAGTAATGGCTGCATCGGGTCATTGCCTAACGACCTCAGTGGCAGGTAAATCTGGACATCATTGACAAAGCAATGTTAAAATATTTGGTATTCTCAAAAGATACCACCGAGGGGCAACATGTACAAAAGGAAAAGAACAGGACCTAGAATGGAGCCTTGACGGACTCCACAGGACAGTGGGGCCACATCTGAAAAAAGTCGAAACACTCTGCTCTGTGAGGTAAGAACTGAACCAGGTGAGAGCAGAGCCTGTAATGCCTACATGCTGCTCGAGACTATGCAGCAGAATCACGTGGTCCACCGTGTCAAAGGCAGCTGACAAGTCTAAAAGCATCAGGATGGCAGGACTACCTGAGTCAGCAGCTAAAATCAAATAATTAAAAACTCTCAGAGCGATTTTGGTGCTATGTCTGGGTTTGAAGCCAGACTGAAACTTTTCATAAATGTCATGCTGGGCTAAAAACACTGCAACTGGATGTAGACCGCTCTCTCCAACACCTTAGATAAAAAGGGGAGTTGAGATATAGGTCTAAAATTAGAAAGGATAGAAGGATTACCATTTCGCTTTTTAATTAAAGGTCTCACCACAGCATGTTTACAAGCTAAAGGCACACAGCCAGAGCTAAGACTGGTGTTAACCAGCAACAAAATAGTGGCTCCCACTGAATCAAAAGGTTCTCTGAGGAGATGAGGAGGAATGATGTCTAAAGAACAATTTGCAGGATGCAGATGATTGTCAGAAAGTTGGGAGAAGGACACTTGAACTGATCGATGCAGCTGCTCCTCACTCACACAGCCTGGTAAAGAACAAAAACAGCCTCATGGGGAAACTATAGCTGTCAACTCATGTAGCCTGTTATGTCTTAATGCTCCACCACAGACGACAGGGTCAGCGCACGTCTGGATCCAAGTACACAACGAACATCCGTTAACTTTGAGTTGAGGACACAGCGTCTGTCATCTCGTCCCTGTGCAGCTGTGAGTCCACTGAACTGAGTCTTACACTCAAACCGCGTGCACAGCCAAACTGGCTGAAAGTTCACAGCCCCGGAAAATAACCAATATTCCCGACTGTTTGGGTGTCTGATCCATTTTGGTCAGTGGATAAGATGAATGTATTTATCTATCTTGGAAATTGTTATAAATTAAATTATTCTTGTCAACACCTCACCAGATAATGTAGACATCCTCATCTCTTGAAAAATAAAAAAGTTATAAACTCAGATAAGTTTTGCTCCTTTTCTCTTACATACTTTTAATGATTTTGACAAAGGCTATTTTTTTTTTAATTTACTGATACTGTTCATATTTGTACTTTAATACAACAATTAAGTATTTTATTTTACAATACTGTAAAACATTGGACGCCTTGTTTTCATTCAGGACCAAAGACAAAATTTCTTCATTTTCATTACTCATTGTTATTTTTAAAAATAGAAAGCAAAGTAGTATTTTTTTTCTTTTATTTTCTCATCAGAAAAAAATGATTTGATGTGATCTGTGGCTTTTGTGATCGACGACACTTTGAGTTCAAATTAAAATTTGTGATCTCTAAGATATTGGGGTGTTTGGTTACTTACAGTGAGGCAAATACGTATTTGCTCCACTGTTGGTTTTGCAAGTTTTCCCACCTACAAAGAATGTAGAGGTCTGTAAGTTTTATCGTAGGTTCACTTCAACTGTGAGAGACAGAATCTAAAAAAACAAAAACAAAGTGAGATCTTGCATGGAATCCCAGACCGAGGGAGATTGACAGTCATCATGTGTTTCTTCCACTTTCTAATAAATAATCATAACAGTTGTTGTCTTCTACCAAGCTGCTTGCCTGTTGTCCTGTAGTCCATCCCAGCCTTGTGCAGGTCTACAGTTTTGTCCCTGGTGTCCTTAGACAGCTCTTTGGTCTTGGCTATGGTGGACAGGTTGGAGTGTGATTGATTGTGTGAACAGGTGTCTTTTATACAGGTAACAAGTTCAAACAGGTGCAATTAATACAGGTAAAGAGTGCAGAATAAGAGGGCTTCTTAAAGAAAAATGAACAGGTCTGTGAGAGACAGAATTCTTGCTGGTTGGTAGGTGATCAAATACTTATTTCATGCAATAAAATGCAAATTATTTAAAAATAAATCAGTGATTTTCTGGATTTTTTTTTTTTTTTATATTCTGTCTCACAGTTGACGTTTACCTACAATAAAAATTACAGACCTCTATATTCTTTGTAGGTGGGAAAACTTGCAAAATCGACAGTGGATCAAATACGAGGTCTGTTAGAAAAGTATCCAACCTTTTTATTTTTTTCAAAAACCATATGGATTTGAATCAGGTGTGATTGCATCAGCCAAGCTTGAACCTTCGTGCACATGCGTGAGTTTTTTCACGCCTGTCGGTTGTCATTCGCCTGTGAGCAGGCTTTGTGTGAGCAGTGGTCCACCCCTCTCATCGGATTTTTATTGCAGATAAATGTCTGAACGATTTGGAGCTTTGCTGCATCATGTTTTTCCAGAAACTGTGAGAGACCTCCAGGTGGACACCATTCAGAAAATTAATATGGCTTTCAGGGACGATTTTATGGGGATTACACAGATTAAGGAGTGATCCAGCCGGTTTAAAGACCGGCCACAGCTGCTGAGAGCGCGCCGCGCTCTGATTGACAGGCTTAATCAACCAGATCATTTCCAACGTGAAGGCTTTGTTGATCCGGGACGTCGTCTGACTTACACAAAAATGGCAGCAGATGTGGACATCAGCACTTTTTCCGGCACATTCCACTGTTACAGGAGTTTTTTTCATGGAAAGAAAAGCGGACGGATGCGCCACCGTGCCGCTCATGGCGCGGGACAAAACCACCTCCGTGTTGATCTCACAGGACGGCTTTCAGATGGCTGTCGGTGGGTTTTCAGTCGTGTGACTAACCGAGAAATTGTGGATGAGCCTGGACATGCCAGAACATGTCCAGTAAGGCTTCATCACGGCGTTGCTTTGCGCCATGCGGCACCGCCGCGACGCGCGGAATTCCTCTGCTCCTCTTTCCATGACAAAAACTCCTGTAACAGTGGAATGTGTTGTTCATTTCCAAACTGGACGCTGTGTTGATCTCTGACTAGCACAGGAATTGCGGAAGACGTGGACATCAGCACTTTTTCGGCACATTGAGACAGACGTGCGGAGGAATTCCGCGTGTCGTGGTGGAGCCGCATGGCGCAAAGCAACGCCATGATGAAGCCTCACAGGACATGTTCTGGCATGTCCAGGCTCATCCACAATTTCTCGGTTAGTCACACGACTGAAAAATCACCGAAAGCCATCTCAAAGCCGTCCTGTGAGACCAACACAGAGGTGGTTTTGTGCCGCGCCATGAGCGGCACAGTGGCGTATCCGTCCGCTTTTCTTTCCATGAAAAAAACTCCTTTAACAGTGGAATGTGCCGAAAAAGTGCTGATGTCCACGTCTGCTGCCATTTTTGCTGACAGTTGGGGGTTTTCTGTAATTATTGTATGGCTTTGCCTTGCAATATGAAGCGCCTTGGGGCAACTGTTTGTTGTGATTTGGTGTTATATAAATAAAATTGATTGATTGATTGATTTTTGTGTAAGTCAGACGACGTCCCAGATCAACAAAGCCTTCACGTTGGAAATGATCTGGTTGATTCAGCCTGTCGATCAGAGCGCGCTGCGCTCTCAGCAGCTGTGGGCGGTCTTTAAACCAGCTGGATCACTCCTTAATCTGTGTAATCCCCATAAAATTGTCCCTGAAAGCCAACAGAATTTTCCGAATGGTGTCCACCTGGAGGTCTCTCACAGTTTCTGGAAAAAATTGATGCAGCAAAGCTCCAAATCGTTCAGACATTTATTCGCAATAAAAATCCGACGAGAGGGGTGGACCACTGCTCACACAAAGCCTGCTCACAGGCGAATGACGCAACCGACAGGCATGAAAAAACTCACGCATGCGCACGAAGGTTCAAGCTTGGCTGATGCAATCACACGTGATTCAAATCCATATGGTTTTTGAAAAAAATAAAAAGGTCCGATACTTTTCTGACAGACCTCGTATTTATCTGCCCCACTGTACATGCCGATAGGCTGCTCTGAAGCTAAAATATTCCATTTGAGTCAGTAAGACACCTGTTATTTTAATGTCTGTACATACACAGCTTAGTTTTTCTGCTCGCTCAACCGATCGGTCTTTCATGCACTTCAGATTGGTAAAAAAAATTACCTCAGGCACACGTAGGACATTGCGTCGCCTCATTCTGCCAAAGCTGTTGACTGAATCTATGTGACGATATGATTATGATTTCGTGCGTTACTGAAACATTTATGGACGACAAGACGGGAAATGGCACGTTCAGAGGACAGAGGTAGTTGTATACTTGATAAAGCAGGAAACATACAGGCCCATAGACCCCCAGAGGTTACTGAAGAAATAATCCACTCATTTGTATTGTTGGACCCTCACTGTATTGTTGATGAGCGTCTTTATTCTTGGTCCAATATCTCAGAATCACTAACGTGTGCTGAGCCTATAATTCTAAGATGGTTTCATACTTTACTGTGTCGTCTGTGTGACTATGTGACGGGTTCGATTTTCCTCTGATTTCTCTGTTACTGAATCACGTCTCTGAGCTCCTCATGACGCTGAGCTGGAAGAAGCTGGTACAGAAAATAAATAAGTGAATATTTCTTTGGCTCAGTGTGTTTATGATTTTCCATGTTATGCAGCTATACTAACACACACACACCAGGTAACATGCCATATGTACACATCACACCACTTATTCTATTCAAAGGCATTCTATGCTTTTTTTTATTTAAATCATAATTTTAGCAGGAGACTATGGTGCACAGATATAATAATGTGTGGATTATTGGCATCATCTTCCAGCACAGCTTCACAGAAGCCCATTGATGTCTGAGACAGGATTGTCACATGGAGAAAATGGCCCATTACTTCAGGCACTGAGGGGCCATTAAGCTGTGCCACCCTTTGGAAATATGAGTCATATGAGAAATATTCAGTGACTTGAAGTTGAAAACAAGCTTGTATTTAGCTTTTGAATTATTAAAAGGATTCACTGTGATGGACAGCTAAAACGAAATATATCCCATCTGGAGTTCTGCAGAAAGAAGCGCCAAGTGGAGCTGTGAGATGGTGGTTACTTCATCACATCTTCTCTGATCCACACTGATGGACACAATAAAAAAAATATATATATATATAATATATAATCTTCTCTTCAGGAGAGATCAAAGCAGTGGAAGGCACACCCTTTGACCTCAGGAAGCCAGCTGTGATTGGGCCACAGCTACAGGAACTTCCAGGACCAGGTTTTGACCATAACTTCTGTCTGTCATTACCTGGAGAGCCTTGGGCAGAGAAACTTGCTGCCAGGTTTGTGCTGACCTACTTTCACACGCCACATTGGATACGCTTTGCCTTTGTCGGCCGTTACAACTTTCTGTTCCTCCAGGGTCTATCACCCAGCCAGTGGGCGTGTCCTGATGGTTTCAACCAGCCAACCTGGAGTCCAGTTCTACACCGCTAACTTTTTGGATGGTTCTGTGACAGGGAAAGGAGGAGTTAAATATGGAAAGCACAGCGCCTTCTGTCTGGAGACACAGAACTGGCCTGATGCCGTCAACCAGGTAACGTCTCCCATATCAGTGGTGTCAAACTGTGACCCGAGGGCCTGCTGCTGCCTTGCCTCACACTGAAACGTGATGAAAGGCGTATCTTGCTCTGCTCAAAATATGCTGCCGTTGTGCACTAGGTGACACTTGGGAATCAAAGTTCCATGTTCCGAAATGAAGCCCAATGTGGTTTTGAGCTGTGTGCATTTGGAATGAAACAGTGTCTGTTCCAGGCCACTGTCAGTATTTAAAAAGTTTAACTAAAATCTGTAGAATAGGTTTGAGAGAAATCATTCTTAAGGTCAACAGAATATTTGTCCAGTGATGACCTTTTGTAGCGTGCCGTGCCCAGGAACCAAATATGAAAATGTTTGGTCCATCTTGTTTTGTAGCGTGCCGCACCCACGAACTGAATGTGAAAATATTCGGTCCGTTTTGCGCTGTAGCGTGCCACGCTGACAAACCCAGTGTGAAAATGTTAGGTGCATTTTGCCCCGTAGCGTGCCGCACTGACGTACCCAACGTGAAAATGTTAGGTGCGTTTTGCGTCATACCGTGCCATGCCCACGAACAGAACATGAAAATGTTCTGTCCGTTTTGTGCCATAGCGTGCTGTGCTGACAAACCCAGCGTGAAAATGTTAAGTGCATTTTTCCCTGTAACATGCCGCACTGATGTACCCAACGTGAAAATGTTAGGTCCGTTTTGCGCCGTAGCGTGCCGTGCTGACAAACACAGAGTGAAAATGTTAGGTCCATTTCGTGTCATACCGTGCCGTGCCCACGAACAGAATGTGAAAGTGTTTGGTTCGTTTTGCACTGTAGTGTGCTGCACTGACGTACCCAACGTGAAAATGTTAGGTCCGTTTTGCGCTGTAGTGCGGCACGGTGACGAACCCAACATGAAAATGTTAGGTCCGTTTTGCGCTGTAGTGCGGCACGGTGACGAACCCAACATGAAAATGTTAGGTCCGTTTTGCCCTGTAGTGTGCTGCACTGACGTACCCAACGTGAAAATGTTTGGTCTGTTTTGCATGTTGCACTGATGAACCGTGAGTGAAAATGTTTGGGGGGTTTTGTGTTTTTCAGGTAGCATTTCCTGACTGCCTGCTGCGCCCGGGTGAGAGGTATCGACATGTGACTCGTTTCACCTTCACCACTGCCTGACACCACAGTGATCTCGCTGCAGTGTGGATGAGGTGGTTTTTAATGTCACCGCCAGATCCAGCTGAGTAAAATTATACCCTGCAGAAATAGCTTTGTGATGCTTTTGTTGACACTGAAATGAAACAATAAATCATTGGAGCCGTTTCTTGCCCTTTCTGTTCTTGGCGCAGGCTGTCGACGCCCTTACAGTGAACGACGGCCTTAAGTGGTGTTAAACAGACTTCATGTTAAGTCAGAACAGGAGGGCTTATTGTCCAGTCGGCAGGAGTTTGACATCAAAATTCCGGGTTGAGTTTAGTAAACTGAACTCTGTTTTCTCCTCTTAAATCAACTTTTTAATCACAGTACGCTGTTCGTCTGAAACGAACTGTTTTGCTCAACCAGCAAGAACATTTACTGTCTTCATCCTTCAATAAGTTCCACCTGTAAGGGTGGAAAAAAGTGTCACAGAAAGAAAAATACTAACACTGTTTTTTTGAACCAATGAAGCATCCCAGGAGTTGGGTACCAGAGCCCAAGCTGTGCGTGGAGGTGAGTCCGACTATCTCTAGTCGGTATCTCTCAATATCCCGCACAAGCTCAGGCTCCTTCCCCCCTAGCGAGATGACATTCCACGTCCCAACAGCCAGGGGCTGTGAGCATGGACCGGGCCGCCGGGCCACCCGCCCTCGACCGCCACCCAATCCTCTCTGCACCCGACCCCCATGGCCCCCTCTGCAGGTGGTGAACCCACAGGAGGGCGGGCCCACGTTGCTCTTTCGGGCTGAGCCCGGCCGGGCCCCATGGGCTAAGGCCCGACCACCAGGCCTTTTCTCCAGGGTGGGACCCCGGCTCCGCCATACCGGGCGACGTCT
Source organism: Thalassophryne amazonica (assembly GCF_902500255.1). NCBI lineage: Eukaryota > Metazoa > Chordata > Actinopteri > Batrachoidiformes > Batrachoididae > Thalassophryne > Thalassophryne amazonica. The sequence continues at coordinate 98,422,753 of NC_047115.1, forward strand.
CGGTCCTTGATTTCTCTTGATAGGAGGTCTGTACAATAATAATTTTAAGACATTAGTAGACAGGATGACTCAAGATTTTAATAAGTGGTCAGCACTGCCAATTTCTTTAGTGGGCAGAATCAATGTTGTGAAGATGATGGTTTTACCCTGATTTCTCTATCTCTTTCAGATGATCCTAGTATTTATACCAAAGCTAACATTTCAACAGCGAGATAGGTTAATTGCATTGTTTATTTGGAACAATTCGAACCCCAAAATGAAGAAAATATATTTAGAGGTGCCTAAAGAGTCAGAGGGTCTCGGACTGCCAAGCTTCATTTTCTATTACTGGTCTGCAAACATTGTAAAATTTTTACATTGGGTATTTACATACAAAAATAAACAGGGCATAGAATGGGCAGAAATGGAATTACTGAGTAACCCACGACCTATACTCACCTCCCCACTGCCATACGAGGTCTGTTAGAAAAGTATCGGACCTTTTTATTTTTTGCAAAAACCTGATGGATTTGAATCACGTGTGCTTGCATGAGCAACCTTGAACCTTCGTGCGCATGCGTGAGGTTTTTCACGCCTGTCGGTTGCATCATTTGCTTGTAAGCAGCCTTTGTGTGAGGATGGGTGGAGTCTCTCTGCGTTTTTTCTTTACAAGGAAATGGCGGAACGACTGGAGCAGCGTGACTGCATCAAATTTTGCCAGAAACTGGGCAACAGCCAGGTGGAAACCATTCGGATTATTCAGACGGCTTTCGGTGACGATGCTACAGGCATCACATAGATTAAGGAGCGGTACAACCGGTTTAAAGACGGCCGCACAACGGTGGAGAGCGAGCCGTGCTCCGGGCGGCCATCAACATGCTGAAATGACCAGATCATTTCCAAAGTGAACGCTGTGGTGATGCGGGACCGTCGTGTGACTATCCGAGAAATTATGGACGACAATATATATATAGTATAGTATTTTAACACCCTGCAGTTTTGCAAGTTCTCCCACTTAGAAATCGTGGAGGGGTCTGAAATTTTCATCTTAGGTGCATGTCCACTGTGAGAGACATAATCTAAAAAAAAAAAAAAAAGAAAATCCGGAAATCACAATGTATGGTTTTTTTACTCGGACTCATCTGGACAAGTTCCTGGGTTCCTTTACACTGACCAGAAAATCTTGGCTAAATCCTTAGCAAGAAGACTCAGTCCGCACATGGCCAAACTGATATGTCCTGATCAGACAGGTTTATCCCAAACAGACATTCTTTTCATAATTTCAGGCGCCAATTCAATATTATGTACTCTCACAGACACCCTAAGGAAGACTTGCTCATTTTGAGTTTAGATGGTGAAAAGGCATTTGATTGTATCGAGTGGTCCTATCTTTATGCTGTGCTAGAAAAATTTGAATTTGGGTCAAGGTTTATCTCATGAATTAAATTATTATACGCAAATCCTAATGCTAGAATTCTTACCAATCAGACAGTTTCAGATAAATTTAATTTGTACAGGGCCACGAGAGAGGGGTGTGTCCTTAGTCCCTTACTGTTTGCACTTGCAATAGAGCCCCTTGTTGTGACTATTCGTGCAAACCCCGAGATTCATGGTTATGACACAGGTTACACTTCAAACAAGGTATCGTTGTACAACCCTAATTCCAATGAAAGTGGGACGTTGTGTAAAATGTAAATAAAAACAGAATACAATGATGTTCAAATCCTTTTCAACCTATATTCAATTGAATACACCACAAAGACAAGATATTTAATGTTCAAACTGATAGACTTTATTGTTTTTGTGTAAATATTTGTTCATTTTGAAATGGATGCCTGCAACACATTTCAAAAAAGCTGGGACAGTGGTATGTTTACCACTGTGTTACATCAAAAACAAGTCCCTATTAAAAAGCCGCAACACCGCCTTTAAATCAGGGGACAGGGCCCTGTACAGCGCAGCCAGGTCCGACCTGAAAATCCTCGCTGGCAGAGGAGCTGAACCGCTTCTTCGCCCGCTTCAAAGCAGACAGACCAACAGCAACTCCACACCCACGACCCTCCAGCATTAGCACGCTAACACTTCAGGAACACGAAGTGAGATGTGTGCTGAAGGCGGTGAACCCCAGGAAGGCGGCCGGCCCCCATGGTGTACCTGGAAAGGTACTCAAAGCGTGCACTGACCAACTGGCTGGAGTTTTCACCTGCATCTTTAACCTGTCTCTGTCACAGGCCATCATTCCACTCTGCCTCAAATCTTCCACCATCATTCCAGTCCCAAAGAAGTCAGCAGTGGAGAGCATAAATGACTACAGGCCTGTTGCACTTACGCCTGTGGTCATGAAGTGCTTTGAAAGACTGGTCTCTCAGCACATCAGAGCCTGTCTGCCTCCCACTCTGGACCCCAACCAGTTTGCCTACAGGGCAAACCGCTCCACATTGGACGCTATCACTACAGCACTCCACACCGCACTGAGCCACCTGGAGCACCAGGGGAGGTATGTGAGGATGCTCTTCCTGGACTTCAGCTCAGCCTTCAACCACATCATCCTGGAGATCTTGGTCTAGAAACTGACACATCTGGGCATCTCCACCCCCATCTGCCAGTAGATAGACAGATAGATAGATATATACTTTTAATGTCCCCATGGGGAAATTTGTCTTGGACTTCTCAAAAATCATGACCCATACAAAGATACAGAACAAGACATAAACAGTTCATAACAATAAATAAAAATAAATAAAGAAAGAATAAATAAATAAACATACAAATACTAAAACCTCCTAATGTGCCTGATTGTTAGCGGTGTTTATTATGATATTTGTTAAGGGCTATGATTGATATAGGAACAAAAGAGTTCCTATGTCTATTCAGTCTGCAATGGGGGACTGAAACGCCAGCCCGATGGTAGCAACTCGTATTACGTGTGCAGAACATGGGAGGGATCAGAAAGAATTCTGTCCGCTTGCTTCATCACACACTGATCAAAAATTGACTGAGGATTGTTATACTGTTTCCAAGGACTTCCTCACTGTTAGACCTCAGTGCTGCTTTTGATACTGTTGACCATAAAATTTTATTACAGAGATTAGAGCATGTCATAGGTATTAAAGGCACTGCGCTGCGGTGGTTTGAATCATATTTATCTAATAGATTACAATTTGTTCATGTAAATGGGGAATCTTCTTCACAGACTAAGGTTAATTATGGAGTTCCACAAGGTTCTGTGCTAGGACCAATTTTATTCACTTTATACATGCTTCCCCTTAGGCAGTATTATTAGACAGCATTGCTTAAATTTTCATTGTTATGCAGATGATACCCAGCTTTATCTATCCATGAAGCCAGAGGACACACACCAATTAGCTAAACTGCAGGATTGTCTTACAGACATAAAGACATGGATGACCTCTAATTTCCTGCTTTTAAACTCAGATAAAACTGAAGTTATTGTACTTGGCCCCACAAATCTTAGAAACATGGTGTCTAACCAGATCCTTACTCTGGATGGCATTACCCTGACCTCTAGTAATACTGTGAGAAATCTTGGAGTCATTTTTGATCAGGATATGTCATTCAAAGCGCATATTAAACAAATATGTAGGACTGCTTTTTTGCATTTACGCAATATCTCTAAAATTAGAAAGGTCTTGTCTCAGAGTGATGCTGAAAAACTAATTCATGCATTTATTTCCTCTAGGCTGGACTATTGTAATTCATTATTATCAGGTTGTCCTAAAAGTTCCCCAAAAAGCCTTCAGTTAATTCAAAATGCTGCAGCTAGAGTACTGACAGGGACTAGAAGGAGAGAGCATATCTCACCCATATTGGCCTCTCTTCATTGGCTTCCTGTTAATTCTAGAATAGAATTTAAAATTCTTCTTCTTACTTATAAGGTTTTGAATAATCAGGTCCCATCTTATCTTAGGGACCTCGTAGTACCATATCACCCCAATAGAGCGCTTCGCTCTCAGACTGCAGGCTTACTTGTAGAGTAGAATGGGAGACAGAGCCTTCAGCTTTCAGGCTCCTCTCCTGTGGAACCAGCTCCCAATTCAGATCAGGGAGACAGACACCCTCTCTACTTTTAAGATTAGGCTTAAAACTTTCCTTTTTGCTAAAGCTTATAGTTAGGGCTGGATCAGGTGACCCTAAACCATCCCTTAGTTATGCTGCTATAGACGTAGACTGCTGGGGGTTCCCATGATGCACTGTTTCTTTCTCTTTTTGCTCTGTATGCACCACTCTGCATTTAATCATTAGTGATCGATTTCTGCTCCCCTCCACAGCATGTCTTTTTCCTGGTTCTCTCCCTCAGCCCCAACCAGTCCCAGCAGAAGACTGCCCCTCCCTGAGCCTGGTTCTGCTGGAGGTTTCTTCCTGTTAAAAGGGAGTTTTTCCTTCCCACTGTCGCCAAGTGCTTGCTCACAGGGGGTCGTTTTGACCGTTGGGGTTTTTACGTAATTATTGTATGGCATTGCCTTACAATATAAAGCGCCTTGGGGCGACTGTTTGTTGTGATTTGGCGCTATATAAATAAAATTGATTGATTGATTGACTGCAGGCTTACTTGTAGTTCCTAGGGTTTGTAAGAGTAGAATGGGAGACAGAGCCTTCAGCTTTCAGGCTCCTCTCCTGTGGAACCAGCTCCCAATTCAGATCAGGGAGACAGACACCCTCTCTACTTTTAAGATTAGGCTTAAAACTTTCCTTTTTGCTAAAGCTTATAGTTAGGGCTGGATCAGGTGACCCTGAACCATCCCTTAGTTATGCTGCTATAGACTTAGACTGCTGGGGGGTTCTCATGATGCACTGAGTGTTTCTTTCTCTTTTTGCTCTGTATTCACCACTCTGCATTTAATCATTAGTGATTGATCTCTGCTCCGCTCCACAGCATGTCTTTTTCCTGGTTCTCTCCCTCAGCCCCAACCAGTCCCAGCAGAAGACTGCCCGTCCCTGAGACTCCTGGACTGCCAACACCACAGCGGTGGTGAAGAAAGCCCAGCAGTGACTCCACTTCCTGAGGGTTCTCAGGATGAAACAATCTGGAGGAGAAGCTGCTGGTGTTGTTCCACAGAGCCACCACCGAGACCATCCTGACGTACTGCATCACAGCGTGGTACGGGGGTTGCACAGCAGCAGACAGGAGAGCGCTGCAGAGGGTAATCAAAACGGCGCAGGGGATCACTGGCTGCTCTCTGCCCAGCCTGGAAGACATTGCCAGCTCTTGCTACCCAGCAGAGCTGCTAGCATCATCAAAGACAAATCCCACCCCAGCAACCACCTGTTTGACCTACTACCCTCCGGCCGACGGTATAGGTCAGTCAAAACTAGGACAAACAGACTCAGGGACAGCTTTCTCCCCAGAGCAATCACTGCACTGAATAATAACAAATCACTCTAATCTGCACTTTGCAAAGTTTCTTGTGCAATATCTGTAAACCATGTGCAATATTCCTGTGCAATATAATTCCACAGTTGTATATAATTCACGTTTTACATTTTACTGGGTCCACGTTTTATTTTATCTTATGTTTATTTAGTTGTACATATACTCTGAATAATTTATTGTTAAATTTTATAATCCTCTATTTGGATAAAATTACTCGCACCACGGAAAGCACCTTTTTGGAGTTGCACTCAAATCCCGTTGCAATGCAAATTACAATGACAATAAAGGCGATTCTGATTCTTTCTTTCTAACAACACTCAATAAGCGTTTGGGAACTGAGGACACTAATTGTTGAAGCTTTGTAGGTGGAATTCTTTCCCATTCTTGCTTGATGTACGACTTCAGTTGTTCAACAGTCCGGGGTCTCCGTTGTCCTATTTTGTTCTTCATAATGCGCCACACATTTTCAGTGGGCGACAGGTCTGGACTGCAGGCAGGCCAGTCTAGTACCCGCACTCTTTTACTACGAAGCCACGCTGTTGTAACACGTGCAGAATGTGGCTTGGCATTGTCTTGCTGAAATAAGCAGGGACGTCCCTGAAAGATGTTGCTTGGATGGCAGCATGTGTTGCTCCAAAACCTGGATGTACCTTTCAGCATTGATGGTGCCATCACAGATGTGTAAGTTGCCCATAGGTACTAACACACCTCCATACCATCACAGATGCTGGCTTTTGAACTTTGCACTGGTAACAATCTGGATGGTCTTTTTCCTCTTTTGTCCAGAGGACACGACATCCATGATTTCCAAAAACAATGTGAAATGTGGACTCATCAGACCACAGCACACTTTTCCACTTCGCGTCTGTCCATTTCAAATGAGCTCGGGCCCAGAGAAGGCGGCGGCATTTCTGGATGTTGTTGATGTTTGGCTTTCACTTTGCATGGTAGAGTTTTAACTTGCGCTTGTAGATGTAGCGACGAACTGTGTTAACTGACAATGGTTTTCTGAAGTGTTCCGGAGCCCACGCGGTAAGATCCTTTACACAATGATGTTGGTTTTTAATGCAGTGCCACCTGAGCAATTAAAGGTCACGGGCATTCACTGTTGGTTTTCGGCCTTGCTGCTTACGTGTAGAAAGTTCTCCAGATTCTCTGAATTTTCTGATTATATTATGGACTGTAGATGATGGAATCAATAAATTCCTTCAAACTGAATGTTGAGAAACATTGTTCTTAAACTACTGGACTATTTTTTTGACCCAGTGATGACCCAGCTGTGTTTGAACAGATTCCATTCAAATTGGCTTCAGACAAATTCACATATTTGGGGTTAGAAATTACAAGGAAATATAATTACTTATTTGAAGCAAATTTTAGTCTCCCTCAGTTGCTCTACCTGTTTCATAATCTACCTATATATCTTACTAAAACCTTTTTTAAGAAATTAGATTCT